>NW_010263830.1:0-26924 GCF_000690775.1 Eurypyga helias
ATCATGGCTGAAACTTTAGGGGAATTCAAAAAGCTCTTTTACACTCAGTTGTGACTCTTTGGTCTCATGAACACGTAGTTTGTTTGTTTATCAACAACCAGAAGTCATGAACAGTGTCAGTAATGATACTGGCATTTTATAGTTTGGATATATTTAGGTACTGGCTTGCATTTATTTGAGCATGCCCATGTCGTTAGCAGGAATTGCCTGTAAAAAAAAAAAACCCAAACCCCATGTTTATTGAAGATTCTCTGCATTTATTTAATAAATATATCTCCTTGTTCCTGTTAAGGTTATCACAATAGTAACTCTTGTGGAGATACTTCTCAGTGCAAAGATAAGTTGGGGGTTTTGCTGGAAATAGTTGTTAAATCTCTGCATTTGTTTACATCTGTTTTCCAGACGGTATTCAACATCGATCCTCCAGAAGGCACAACAGCTTTCACGCCCCATCGGTCGATATCTAAATTTTATAAGGTATGGGGTGCTTTGTGTTCGAGTCTTTCTTCACTGGCATTTAATGTCTGTGCTTAGTGTATCCAAGACTCTGAAGGATGCTGGTAGTATAGTACATGATGATGTTGATTACAGGGACGATATGTAAGATCTAGGAAATAAAAAAACCAACCCCAGCCTAAGCCCAAACCAAAACAGAGAAAAAACACCCAGGGAGCTGTGGTTAGTTTAGGTTCCATGGAAGAAGAGGGACTACACAGTAATCTTTAAAGAAACTAAAATTATATGAGTGAAGTGCAGCAAATGTGAATTATTGAACATGTTGATACTGCATATTACGCAAGAATTGATCTGTTCTTCCAATAATCTAGTCTCTTCTTCGGTAATAAGCTAAATTACAGCCAAGTGCAATAGAGCCACTGAACCTCCCCTTGAAGTCCTTATAATTTATCTCGGGTTTGGGACATATGGGCTGTGATGCTGTAATGAATTTCAGGAACAGATGGGTTTTTTTTAGATAAACTTAATATGAAAGTCATCTTTCAAGGCTTCCTTCTATTTGTGCGGCCGAATGAAGCAACTCTGTGTGTGTTAGTGATGGACAATACCCAAATAATTGGGTTCTTTAGGGCAGCCCATGAAAAGCTGCTCCCATAAAATGACTCAGAAAGGCTGGTTAAATGCTGATATAGTTCTTTGCTCCTTGTTAAATACAATATGGAAGACTGGAAACAAACTGGGAAGGGCAGATAGTAACTCCTACAACCTTACTAACACTAGAAGAGTGACACTAATTGTGTTATTTACCCATAACATGGGCTAGCTTTTTGAGGGGTGAAGTGCAAGTTCACTTCTGTAGCCATGTCTAGAACTTCCTGTTTTCCTTTAGGTGCATATTCATCTGGATGACAGTAATCAGAAGAAACAGAGGACAGATCTCTGGAATTCATCATCCACAAAAAAGCAAGGTACAGACCTCAGTCTTGGGGAGGCTCATGCAAAAGCTGGCTTGAAAACTACTCAACTGCTCCTTTCTGATCCAGATAAGAGCAAACAGGGGAAGACATCCCAATCTGATTGCTTTGCAGTTGTGAACAGCGAGTCCTCTGGCAAATTTTGGAATGTTACTGTAGGATTTTGAGTGAAACACCCCCTGTGTTACCTTAAGTGTTTAAAAATGACTGAGGAATATAGGGCTGAATGAAATAACTCAATGAGGACACGCTCCACATCTGTCTAGATACAAAATAGTTCTCTGAACCCGAATGGTAGTATTCCTCATAGAGCTGGGAAGTCTTAAATGTGTGATTAGTATGCCTTGTGGCCATTATCCAAGTTCAAAGCATCAGTAGATGTGGGACTGGGAAAGACTTATGTTCTTTTACCCCCTCCACTGAGGTAGTGGAGAGCCAGTGGGTGGTTTGGGTGTAGGGCTTTTCGGTCATCTTCTGTCAGATGAAGAGACTTGAAGCGATAGTATTGCCTCAGAGCCCTCTCTCTAGGACAGGGTGGGTTTTTAAGGCTGGGGGACGTCATTTGAAGACTTCTAGGATATTCTGAGTGTGTTTCTTTGCAGTGTTATGTTTCCAAGTACAGCTCTGTGGTGGATATGGTGAATCGAGGTGCTACTTTTCACCTTGATGTTTATTTCTAAAGGGGAAGTGACATAAGCAATCCCAGTATAAAACATTCCTGTGCTGGTGAGAACTGGTGCTGCTTTGAGAACTGCTGGAGCTCTTTTAGTGCAATTCTTCCTGTGAAAGAAAATAATCTCCATTATGGAATGGCTGCTGGTATCACTTAGAGAAAACCTTTAAATCAGCCCAAGAAGGGGAAACCCTCCTTCAGGGTTGACGCTGAGGTTTATGAAATGTTCTCTTCTATCAGCTATATTTCTCTGTAGAACTGTGGTGTGTTAAACACAAAATGAGTGTTGCTAAGGCTGTAGCTGCCTCTTACAAGAAGCAGATTCATGTTTATGATACTGAAAATGTGTGCCAAAGGTATTAGAAGAGTAAATTCCATGAAAGTTCTTAATCTCTACTGAAATTACTCATATAGAGTGGAGGAGTTGATTCACCCTGAAGCTCTGTAGTGAAGGTTCATGTGATGTGCCAGAAAAATAACACTTGAGAATTCATGTTCTTAGCCAGAAAATCCATGCCAGGTAGCAGCCTCGGGGCACTGAGATTTGACCTTTCTTACAGCAATTTCCCAAGTTCTTCAGGGCATGTTGTCACTTCCTGATAGTTTAAGCCTTGATTCTACTTTTTGGTCCTTCTTGTCCAACTGAGATTTCTCCCACTCCCTGTCTCTCACCAACAACCAATTTTGTTCCTTATGCTCTGCATGTCTGGAACTACCTCGATATAACCCTGCTTCAAAGCAGCATCTTTGGAAGAAAAGGAACTTGGTTTCTGAATCAAAGACTTATCCTAAGGCTCTTACAAAGCAGCACTGAGCTTGCTTTGTTGGACTCCAACTTTCATTCTTTATGATACTTTTATTTATTTGATAAATACAGTTAGGTGGAAAATAAAAGACCCTCTGATTAGGGCAGATTCCTATAAGCCGTCTAAATAGAATACTCTCCAAGGATCTTTCGAAATACCTTGCCTCGTAACTATCTACTTAATTACCCTGTTAAATGCTCTTGAGAGTGTAAGTATGTGTTTCATAAAAGTCCCTCTCTTAAGGAGTACAGTCACATTTCTCAAAGAAAGAGTTTCCATGAATTTAGTGGGTTTGCACATAATGTCCCCTTAAGTGTTTCCACAAAGTAAGTTCTGTTCTGTTTCTGAACAGAAGCGTGCTGTTTGGTAATCTGCAAATATTGTTTTCCTGAGAGATTGCTCAACTGGAGTTTGAAGTTACAGGAATAATTCTAAGTAGATTTGGTTAAATATGTGTGCAGCAAAAGGCTAATAATAACACTCTAGGTTTATTGCATAATTTGGAGGATTTATACACAAAACCAACACTAAGCAGTCAGAACTCTTCTGTGATTTAGTAGACACTGATATATTTGCCTTTCAAATAAAAAACAGTGTTTGTGGGTACCTGTGCAACAGCCTAGCAATTTGTTGAGACCTGCACTGTGTGCAAACCTAGCAGAGGCCAGACAAGACTGAGCAAGACTCTGGTTTCCTGTAGTGGTGTAGCAGACTGTATAGAAATAAGGCAGACCTTTTAAGACCAGCTGATTCCAAAGGATCTTGTGGAAATCTTTCACTCAAGCATAATTCTCTACAAACTAATTGGTGAGGAGAAGTGGCATGTCTTGGAGTAGCTGACGAGATTACTGTCCTAGCTGTCTGTGCCGTGCACAGATGCCACTTAGGGATGCCGTAGTGAACCGTTGCAGAGTTACACTGAGATAAAATGCACTTGCTCTTGGTTTGCTCTAAATCATGGTGTTACGAACTATCAGCAAACCGTTTCTCCTTGGATTAGCTGTCCTTCCACCAGGAATGAAGCTGCTGCAGACATCTGCTATATATAACTTCCAACACTTCCTGCTGGTGAACAAGACCTTTAAAATGGATTTCCTATTGAGCCTTAAGACTTAATTGCAGAACACCAGACTAAAAATGGGCTACAGTTCCAGCTTCTCCTAGAACCAGGCAGCTGGTGCCCGGCAGTCATCTTGCAGGGTCACCAAGGGGTGTGTTTCAAATTGAGCATTGGCGAGACGAACGTTTGAGCGGTGTGCATCTCTTCTAGGCCATCCCCTATCAGCACAGCTTGCTTTTATGCTGGAATTTCTTAGGCTCCTGACATAGACGCCTTCCTCTTGTCTGTAGGTGGTTACCGGCCTGTCCATACCCACACTCTAACTGTGATTTACACCAATTCTTAGTGTGAGTTAAAGATACCGAATTTGCTCAGTTTTGGAATGTGGTTCTTCTAGAATCTGAGTATGTCCATCTGGATAGATTGGCCCAGATGAGATGGAAGGATAAAACTAGCATTAAAATAAATGCTGTCTTGTAATTCTGTAGTAGGTGACTCACTGGGCACATATTGCTGGGGAATTCCTGAAACGCTTGGCTCCTTTTTGGAAACAGTCTTTAAAGGGAGCGTGTACATTTAAGACAGGCACATGATAGGTGGATGCTAGATATTTTTTCCACTGAAACCAATCATGCAAAACAATCAGAAACAAAAGTTGAGGTTCCATTTGACTGCTCTTGTTCCTGGCATAGATGACGTTTCATTCCCTTGTCTCTTTGACTGTCTCTGAGGCTGTTTTTAGCAAGACCAGCGACGGTACCACTATAAGCTGAGCAATGTGGCTAGTGTGATTTATCCAGTTTTATTTAAATCCTGTCCTAACTTATGCTGTGCCAGATCTTCAGTGTGATGCACATTGTGCATCTACATCCCGCGGGGGATTTGAGGTGAAGTTGAAAGGTTTGACAGCTGACTGTGGGGAAAATGGAACATTTAGGTGAAAGGTTTATAGTCATAGGAAATTCCTGATGGAGACAGGGTGGTTCTCTTCAAGTAAGAGTGGAGATGTTTTTTTAGGGATTTCAGTTATTTCTTTCATCCCTGTATTCTGCAGTTCTTCCACCCTGCTTCCCCATCCAGTTGCACTTGACAGCAGGAAGTGAATCAGTGGATGGAGGGCTGAATAGTTTTATTGGCTCAATCTGCCTGTTACTTGCCGACAAAAAGATCTGATGCTCTGTCTTTTCTGTAACCATCTTTTGATTAAAAGTATTATCCACATAAGGTGTGAGGGAGCAATACCTCTTAAACTAGATTTTCAGTGGGCGCAGTAATTAAATCTGGAAGGACAAAGCAGAATATACCATACATCTGGAATTTTAGCTCCAGATGCCGGCTGTTTTACTTTGAAAAGTTCAGATGCTATGTGCTAGTCATATTTTAATTTTTCCACTTGTAGACTTGCTTCTTAGTGTTTTGTCTTTATTTGATGCAGGAAAGACCTTAAGCTATTGGTGTTTCAGCCCTGGATACAGCATGCATGAGCTTGTTCGACAGGGAGTCAGGACAATTATCCTTACCAGTGGGACACTCTCCCCCCTGTCATCGTTTACAATGGAAATGCAGATGTAAGTACCTGGATGTGTGAACAGTACAATTACTGAAAACGTACAATCTGCTTTCGTGATTTTAGGTTTTATCTCAGGATTTTTGACTGTTCTGGCCTGGTAGCCAGTAGGGAATCATGTAACAAATATGACTGGGATCTTACTTTTGTGTTTCCTTAGCCCTTTTCCTGTTTGCTTGGAGAATCCTCATGTTATCGATAAACAGCAGCTCTGGGTTGGGATCATTCCTAAGGGACCTGATGGAACTGTGCTTACTTCTACCTATGAAAAAAGGTAATGAACTCCCATGTGGAATTCTGCTTTCAGGTCTCAGGTTCCAAAACACTTTGGGTTCTGCTTACAGGAGGGTGCTGGTGTAATAAGTGGTCTGTGTAGTGTTTATCCAAGGAAAGAACTGTGCTGAATAATTACAGCTTTTAACCACTACTGTAGAAAACTTAGAACTGGAGGGCTGGAAGGGATGAAATGTCAGAGCACTGAGTGCACTAATGGTCCTTAATGGCCCTGGCTAGCCTCAGGGCAGAAGTCCACTCACAACCATTGCCCAGCAGTCCCTCTTAAGGTCTGGCATAGGCCTTCAGTCACTGCCCAAACTGGGGGAGTTCTCCAGCTCCGTCATAACCACACCTGGCCATAGACCCTGTTGATCTCATCCTGACCTTCGGATCGACTTCCCAGTTTAACCTCAGACCTGCCTTGCCATCACTGAACTGTGACACTCCTTACTGTCACTGGACCTGCTCCTGGTTTACTGATTTGCATTCTTGGCTTGACCTTGGACCTTTCCTGTCACCATGACTTTGCTTGATGATCCAGGCTTGGATTGAGCCTGGCTTCTGCATCTGAGCTTTGCCTTGCTCTGTTAGTGTGGGTCTGGGCCCTGGCTGGCAAGACCCCTGACCTTCCTGTCATCCTTATCATGCCTTCATGGCATCCTCTGGCACCACCTCCCTCACCTTACTGAGCAGTCCACCCTCACTGACATAGAGCCTCATCCTAAATTTCTTTGCTGAAAGCTTAATTGATTTGAACCATGACTGGCCTTTGCAACAACTGTTTTCAGATTTAAAGCTTTTTACCATGACCAGCCTCTCCTTCACATCTGTATTGCTTTCTTAGGGAAAACATATCCAAATAACTGTCAAGCTTTTCATCGTCACTTGTGTTGCTTTTCTCTGGTCTTTCATTTTGTCTGCGTCTTCAGAGTAGACAGTGTTGCTGCTGCAGCTTCTGCCAATAGAATATACTGCCAGCAAGGAAGGCCAGAGCCTGATTTCATTGTATATTGACTTCTGTTGTGCAATATGATAGTCTCGTTGGCATCGCTGCCAGTAACTTTAAAAGGCAGTTTCATGCTTTGGTGCACAAGACATAAGGTTCAGTTCTTGTCACTTGTACTAGGTTTGCGTGGCAAGGTTTTGGTAGCTGAGGGTGGGGGCTACAGTGATGGCTTCTGGGAGAAGCTGCCAGAAGCCTCCCCTGTGTCCTTATAGAGCCAGTGCCAGGCGGTTCCAAGACAGACCCAAGGTGGAGCCCATCAGCAGCGGTGGTAGTGTCTCTGGGGTAACACAGTTAAGAAAGGGGGGAAAAAAAACCCTGCTCAAATGCAGTGGAGAGAGGAGTGGGATGTGAGAACAGCTCTGCAGCCCCCCAGGTCAGGGAGAAGGAGGGCAGGACATGCTCCAGGTGCCGGAGCAGAGGTTCCCGGCAGCCCGTGGGGCAGCCCATGGTGAGGCTGGCTGTGCCCTGCAGCCATGGGGGGTCACAGGGGGGCACAGACCCACCCCACGCCGGAGCAGGGGGATGCCCGAAGGAGGCTGTGACCCCGTGGGCAGCCCGTGCTGGAGCAGGCTCCTGGCAGGAGCTGGGGATCCATGGAGAGAGGAGCCCAGGCTGGAGCAGGTTTGCTGGCAGGACTTGTGACCCCGGGGGGGCCAGGCTGGAGCGGGGTCTCCTGAAGGGCTGCACCCCATGGGGGGACCCACTGGAGCAGTTTGATAAGAACTGCAGCTGTGGGAAGGACTCGCACTGAAGTTGGTGGGGAACTGTCTCTTCTGTAGTATTTTTGAATGAGGATCAGTTCCTTGAGTCTGATACACGTGTTCCTCCATTCAACTTTCTGCCTGCAGTATGCACGTTTTTGTGTCGGCACATTTTAAAATCTATTTCAGTCTCAATATGGACAAATCTCTGAGAATTCTGTGAGTTAGCCTGCTGCAGGCCTGACTTACTCTTTGAGCAATACAGAAAAATTTAAAAAATAGTTCTAGTCAAGTGTTTACTTGAAAAAAAAGGGGGAAAATGCCAGATGTTCCATAGAACTGGAAAGGGACTTAGGAATTGCAATTGAGTCTTACAGAGAAGTCTGGAAACCCCTCAGTCTCTTTTGTTTTTCACTTTGAGAAGCTTAGTGTGCTGTTTCAGTGTAGTTGGTTGAAGATGCTGCCCTTTGAAGGGGGAAGGTTGCGGATCCCCCCTAAGGCCTAGAACACCTTTGTTTTGGAAGGAAGGGAATTTACAGTGTTTGCTGTGTTTTGACAGTGTTTGTGTGGTGATACCAGTATTTGTACCTCTTGCAAAAATAAGTATGTTCCTGGTTTTTTTTCCCCTGTGTATTTAAGTTTCCTGGGAAAACAGTATGCAAAACTGCAGGGCAGTAAAGAAAGAAAAGTGAAGGCATGAGAGAACAGGGACTCTTCAGTCCAGGCTGGAAGAAACAGATGGTACTGTTCACTGTAGAGCAGCACTTCTGTAGCTGAAGCAGAAGTGATTTACTTGGATTATGCCACAAGCAAATAACCATAGTAACCAAATTCACCCTTTTTGCCCCTGGAGCATCACCACACCTAGTTCATCAATAATCGTTTTAAATAGCTGTAGCGTTAGTCAGGCTTGGCAGCATCTGCAAACTTTTCTGGCAGTATGACTGCTCATTTCCACTTGTTACAGTTTAATATTGAAGCTTAGATCACCCTCAGTGCTAATAAGAATATTTCATAGTAATGTGTAATCAAGACATTAGTAATTTTGCGTCCTTGGCATGGGTGCTTGCCGCAGGAAGGAAAGCAGTTGGGAGTATGGATGTACTGTTCTAGTGATGAATATCAGAGGAAGTCAATATGTATGAAAAACATAGAAAATAAAATAATGTTTCTTGATTTTTATTCTTATAGGTTTACAGAGGGTTATTTGTCTTCTCTGGGGAAAACAATTGGTAAGTGAAGTATGCAGATTTCAGAAATGAGTTGTTGCACAGGAATCTTAGAAATCTCCTAGCAGGAGAAATACTAAAGAAGACATAATGAGACAGATAAAAGTAAAGGATTGCATTGCATACCTAAAGATGTCTGACTTTGTACACTTCTGTTTGCGCAAGCAAGTGGCTACTGCAGTTGCATACACAAATGAGTTTAGTCCTTGGTTTATTGTTGGGTGTTTGTTTGGGTCAAAAATGTGTTCAGAAAATAGCGCAAACTAGAAAAAACAATGCGCAGAGGTGATGCAGCCAAACATCATTTGCGGAGCAATTAATCACAGTATGGTCTGGGTTGGGAGGGACCTCAAAGCCCACCTAGTCCTACCCCCCTGCCACCTTCCCCTAGACCAGGTTGCTCCAAGTCTCATCCAGCCTGGCCTTGGACACTCCCAGGGATGGGGCATCCACAGCTTCTCTGGGAACCTGTCCCAGTGCCTCCCCAGGAAGAAATTAAGGATCACCAGAAGTCAATGCAATTTCTTGGGATATTTTTAAAGGTGCTGTGTTGAGCTTGCCTTAAGTCAGCATTTGTTGTTTTGGTTATGACTGGTTTAGACTGGTTTAGAAGGTTTAGACTGCAGTGGACAAAGAGTGGAGAAAATTGTCTAAAAATAGGTCCTCCTGTGACAAGGGAAAATAAGGTAGATGATGTTCTATCTCTTTCATCTCTAAGTGTTTGGTGTAGCTCATAATATCTTTTAGCCTGTTAACACTAAGCTTTAAAAAGTTAGGCATCTGTATTAAAGTTTATACCTTGACAACAAGATTATTGAAATGACTTTTTAAAATGTAGCAACTTCTAATACATGAACATTCACATCAAGGAAGCAGAAAAGACTTTGGAAGGATCCCACACATGGTTTATTTGTCCTCTGCAATCTGTACTCCATCCCAGGATGAAAATGCCCTCAGCTATACTCTTGTCTATCTCATTGCAGGTAATCTTGTGCGAGTGGTACCCCATGGACTGTTGGTGTTTTTCCCATCGTATCCTGTCATGGATAAGAGCCTGAAATATTGGAGAGTATGTTAAGTGCCCTACCTTTATTAGGTGGTTTGGTTGCATGTCAGACAGTTTGTAGTTATGCTATCTAACCATGCTCATTAAAAATTATTTGTTAATAAGTAAATTATAACATCTGGAAGGTAAAAACCCAAGTCAGCTTATTCTGTCACAATGCACTGAAATGCAGTCTTGTAGAAATTATATCATCTGATTTGATCTCAGAGTTCATTTAACTTTACCAGACTTCTCTTTATTAAACCTCCAAATTATGGTTGGCCTAAGTACTTCAGCTCTTGGGGGTGGGGGGAAAATCCCAGTATGAACATTCCTCTTTTATCTTGAACTTGTAGCTGTTGCAGCTGCAACGTTTAACTGCTGTGCTCGTGATTTGAGTGTCCCTGGTGAGGATGTGGTAGAACAGTTTTGCTTTAAATGCTCCTTCTCCTTGAAAGTGAGTGCAGCTCTGGGGCAGAGCTGTCATACTGCAGAGTGGGACTCTGGGAGGTGGATGTTGGGAACTTGCAAGCTGGAAGGGAAAGAAATGGATCTCCCATCTGCGTAATGTCTAAGTGGCCCCAACTGCAAGGAGTTACTGTTAGTGGAGTTAGGATTGCATGTTTCTGCTTCCATCTCTTCCTGTGTTTGGCAAGAGCAGAACAGACTGCGTTGGGGAAGTCTGCGGTGACCTCTCGGGAGCACTTCCTTCCCTGTAGGGATTTCCGGAATGCGCTTACTTTCACATGGCCATTTCTGATGTGTGTTTTCTGCTTGGCAGGAGCATGATTTTGCTAAAAGAATAGAAGAAGTGAAGCCAATGTTTGTGGAACCCAGGGACAAAGGAAGCTTTTCAGAGGTTGATTTCATACTTCTACATTTTCAGAAACCGGTTTTATGTTTAAATACCTTGTCTAAGATGTGTTTGGGTGTTTATCCTAGGATAAACCTGCAACTCTGAGATCTGAAGTACAGCTCTCCCATGCATCCATCCCTTACTCTTTGGCCAGTTGCGCCGGGTACAGAAATCCATTGGTGTAACGGCGGCTGATGCACATGTGCACTGAGCAATGGGGGCAGTAGAGCGGTCACCTCAGAGTCAGCATCTTCTAATGTTTTGTCATGTCCTCCCAGCTTGTTATGCTTTGGGTGTTAAAGAATTGTGCAGTGTCATCTTGTTATTTATAGCTGCTCTGTTTGCTTCTTAGAGTAAATAATATCCTTGAATTGCTTTCCTGGTTTGCTTAGTTAAGGATCTGCACAAACACCGGCCAGATGATGTTTTACCTTCTCTTCAGCAGTGTCTGACATTCATCTTTTATGCTTACCCAGGTGTATTCTAGATTTCATAGTAATGTAAGGATTTTGTGAAGCAAACGGTTTCTCGCATTTGCAACTAGTAAAGAAAAATCTAGTAAGCCAAATGAATGATGCTTTTAGATCTTCGTGTTCGGGCAAACTGAGCTAGTACAGGTTTTTACTTATGCATATGCAAAGGACACCATTCAAATCTTGCTTAAACTGGTTTATCTTTTAGGTAATGGGTGCATACTATGATAAAGTTGCCTGTCCTAAATCCAACGGAGCTGCTTTCTTGGCAGTATGTCGTGGGAAGGTAATGTAACTCAAAATTAATTTCATCTGAGATCAGATTATGTAGCGGATGAAAAAACCATTGTTCTGGATTTCAGTGCATGTCTGTGGTGTGACTAATTACATGTGGAGAAAAAAATGAGGGAAGTAGGATGCCCCGAAGCCTTTTCAAAATTCTCTCAAGTTTACATATGCCTCATTGTGGTTTTTATTGAAGGGGATCCATCTTTGGGTTCTTCAAAGGGGATGAGCATCATACAGTTTCCTGTTGGCTGCTCGTCAAAAACTCAGCTCATGAGATGAGAACAACAGTTTCGGAGAAAGAACCAAAAGAAAAATCTCTAATCTAAACGTGTTAGAACAACACTGCTGAAAATCAAAAATACTGCTCAGCTTTGAACTGCAGTTCCTCTGGCCACACTTGATGCCCTTTCATTTATATTCCAGTGCTGATAAACTGATTTATGAATCAGTGGAAATTTACAGAACCATAAATTACTCTTAAAGCCTTTTTGCTGCTGCTTACTGCCTACCAAGAGAAGATTCAGCTCCCTTTGAAGCTTCAGTCCCAGGCTCCAAAGAGGCTGTTAGATCAGTGAAGAAAAGGCGTAGGATTTTCTTTGTGCCCAAGACAGAATGTCCATAAATACAACTGCACGACTGCCAGCTGCAGATGGGTTCCCGCACGTGCTGCGATCGCTTTTCTTAGCGGCAGCGTGTGTTTTTTGAGCCAGGCAGAGTTGCTCATTCCACCCACCCGTCCCTCCCTGATGTTCTAGTCCATCACAGTGCCTGTGGGGTATGGTGAATGAGATGGGAGGATGGATTCCGCTGAAAAACCAGCTGGAGACTGGATTCTGCTGAACACAAACCAACTTTTTTTTTCTCAGACTTGTTTTTCAGCCTGTTCAACTCTGGTTTTGTTCATCTCACAAGGTGATTTGCCTGGGAATTGTGAGCATGTCCAGGGAGCAGGAGTGGGAAATACTTGAGAAGGTGTAATCAGTGTAGCTGCTGGGTATGACACTGATTCCAAACAGATTTCTGGGAGCTTTCCAGTATTGCTTTGAAACTATTCTGGTCATTTTTAATGTCAGAGAACGTTTGCTGTGTTCTTGTCACATCTTGTGAAGAATTCAGGGTATGGAAGGTTTAAACAGAGGTATTGACTGACATTTAAGGCCTTTTCTGAATGCAGCTGCTCTGCTTACCCAGGAATAGGACATTAGGCCTTAATGGTGTAGTCTGAAGTAGCTTTGTCCAGTGCCTCCTAGAGGAAAAAGCTAAGTTTAGGGTCCTGGTAATAACAGCCAAAACCCCAATTGAAACTATTCATAATGTATTCATCAAGTATGCTTGGCTAGGGTTTTAATTTCACGGAGGAAAAAGGCCAGTGACTGCTGAATTGCTCCGAATGTCACTTCAGAATATGTCGATAATGGAAAACACTGTCTCTTCAGGCCAGCGAAGGCTTGGACTTTGCCAACATGAATGGACGAGGAGTCATCATTACTGGGCTTCCGTTTCCCCCTCGTATGGACCCCAGGGTTGTTTTAAAGATGCAGTTCCTGGATGAAATGAAAAAAAGCGGTGCAGGTGCACAGGTAATACTGGGCAGCTCTTCACTGCTGCCTGTTTGCAGGTTCCTGTCACTGTTTCTCCCTCTTGACTCCGTGGATTTTGGCTTTTATCTTCCCAAGTCTCATGGGACTGTGAATATCAAAAAGTTGACCAACTTTGGGTGCTTTTCACAGTCACTTTTTCTTTTTAAAACAAAGGGAAGGGTTCTGAATTCTGTCTCCAGTGATATGATACCAGTCAAATACAGGCACAAAAAATGTTATAATTTACGTTTCGGTCAAAATCTTTGTATGCATGTTACCCATCTCTCCTTCTGAGGGAGTTATTTCATCCAGAGAGCGGGTGAGCGGGAGAATTGCCTGTCCCAGCTGGCTTGGAGATTTTTGTTCTAGTGGTCTGGGGGGTCTGGCGGGGAGGGGTTTGGGGTGTTTTGTTTTGGTTTTTTTTGTTGTGGGTTTGGATTTGTTTTTCTGTGGCTTCAGGCTTGGGAACTAATGGCACTAAAATTTAGTTTGTTGTCATGCAGGATAGCTGTTAGGTCTTAACATGGTGAGTCTGTTGTACTACCAGGGCTGTCGGTGCATCTTATACTAAATAGCCCCTCAAGTTGGATATTGAGTTTTCTGTGTGCTGTAAGTTGGCTGTGATACTCAAGTCAACCTGTATTTGGTTTTCCGAGGCTTTGAGATTTGTCAGTAGATCTTGTTGGATACATATTTTAAGTTTCTTTAGAAAGAAATAGTGACTGTACAGCACAAAGAATCCATATTACCTGACAAATAATGTTAATTCTTCCTCCCACCTCTTGCAGTATTTATCTGGGCGTGAGTGGTACAATCAGCAAGCTTCCCGGGCCGTTAATCAGGCTATCGGCAGGGTCATCAGACACCGCCAAGACTACGGTGCTATCTTCCTGTGTGACAACAGGTGAAACCTTGCCTCTAGAACATAAACATACATCAACATCTTTATAGCCCAGCAAGGGAATTGATATTTTGTATGGAAATACTGGGATGTTACTGCTTGGACAAGGCTACAGTTCATAAGTAATTGAATTATTGTAATGTAACAGGTTATAGACTTGAAGTAACTAGTTGGTTATCTTCTGCTGCTGAAGCGTAGGGTCTTGGAGCTGCAGAAAGGGATTAATGGTGATAATGCGAAATACACCAATTTGTTGAATTCAAGTTTGTAGTGCTGCTGGAAATGATGTGACAGTAACTTTTGGGGTTGCATTTTCTCCATCTCTGCTTTGAGAAGGCAGTCACCTTCTCAAAAGGAAAAAAACCCAAAGGTGGTTTTTGAGAGGAGGATGAAAATGAGGAAAACTGTATTGCTGACACAATATCATCTATAGTAATACAAAACATTAATGTTATATTACATTAATACCCATGAATATAATATTAATTAATAAAGTGTGTGTATAATCAACAGGAGTCTGACTTACAGCCGTCAATGCTGAGGCTTGACTGTGAACAGTGAGCATGTCACTGTTCAGTACTACTGTTGCACAGTTAAAGATTTTATAGGTGAAAGATAAGAATTGGCTGGTTAAGTGGTATCAACAAAGCCCTTTTCTGCTTAGTGAAGGCATCAGCCCTGTACACTTACTGCACTCATTCAACCTTTTGTCTTGCTGCTCCTCCCTTGTCCTTTCGCTCCCTGGTCTAGCATTTGTTTAACTTATTTAGGCCAACCTGGCAAATAATTCTGTCCTCTTCCAACCCTACGCAGGTTCTCAAATGGTGAAGTGAGAGGCAAGCTGCCTTCATGGGTCCGCCCTTACGTCAGTGTTTACAACAACTTTGGGCATGCAGTCAGGAGCGTATCCCTCTTCTTCCGTGTTGCTCAGGAAGTTGTAAGTGTGTTAAAATAAACAAACAAAACCTTAACTAATAATTCTTGATAGTGTTGCAAACTGGAAACACTAAGCCAGGTGAGAGATGTGATGGAGTCTCTCTCACTTCTAAGCAGTGGAAGCTTTACGGGAAAGGAGATATGCCTCATCTTTCTACAAGAGTGAGCTGGGACAGGATGTGTGGTCATGCTGTGCAACTCATTAGCTTAGATCACAGAAATAACTTCCTCTTCCGGTCCCTCCTAAGCAAACATAGCTTTCATTGGATGATGTGCCAATATTGGAAGGATGTTACCATCAAAAACCTTTCTGCCTCACCCTCGCGGGAGATGTTTGTGGGGAAGAATTAGTTAGACCCTTAAATTTGAATCTAATCAGACTGGTATGAAGAGTGGGATGAACCCATCTGTTGTTATTACAGTTCATCACTGGGTCACCTTTGTAATATGGCTTCTCTTGTAGCATTAGAAGCTCTCTTTCTCAGTACTAGTTCCTCAATTTAAAAAGTAATATTGTAAAAAGGCTTTCTAATTGACTGGAGAAAGTTGTAGCAAGAAATGGGCTGGAAGCCAGAGTGGGAGATTTTGTCCCCAAAATGGAGATTAAGATCAAAATAGATTTTAAATTCCACATACAGTCTTGGACGTCTTCCTGGAAGATGCTTTAGCCAAATGCAAGTTTTTCAAAATAGTAAGTTACAGATGGATGATGCCGGATGACTTTTCTGATCATAGACAGGAGTTTCATGGTGAATAAGCGCCACAACCCGACGTGCTCTGCTCGGATGAGCTGTGTTGCAGGGGTCGTGTTAGGATGCAACTCTTCCTTAGCATGGTCTTGACCTTTTCTTCCATGGGTCACTTAGTGCTCAGCCTGCTTACTACACATCACCGCTGTGTTGCTTCCTCAGTATTTGATCCTTTCTTCAAAAGCAGATAAATCCAGAACCTGTAACAATCTGGCTGTCAAGGGTTATTTGGGGAAAAAGGAGATGTCTTTGGGTTGTTGCTGAGATTTTTGGTTGTGAAGGAGGTGGAGTGGAAGAGTAGCTCTTGCCTCCTGTAACATTTTGTAAACTGCTTGCAGATGCCTCCACCCCTGCCACAACATCCTTCTGGCTCTGCTGGTTCCCTAAGTGAAAGCGATACGGCACCGTCTACTTCATTTGAGCAGCTCCCCTCCCTGAAAAAAGCTAAAAACTTGGACGACCATGTTCCCAGTTTGAAGAGGAAAAGAAAAGGTAGGTTTGGCTACTCATAGATAAAGGTTTTGTGTTTGTTTTTTTTTTTGTTTAGGATGAATCATAAAAGGAGGAGCAAGAGACTTGAAACTGGAATGGGAGAGAAAGCAAGGAGAGGTCAAAGCCTGACGTAAAAGTCTGGTCAGAAAGGACGTAGCTTGGCATTAGAAAAGGGAGGGACTAGTTGCAAATGCGGAGCAAAGAGGCAGGTGGGGCCTGAAAGTGTCCTGCAGCACAGGAGGAGTTTGGGGTATCATTGATAATTAAAAAAAGTGGAAGTCTGTTTCTGACTAGCACTGACTTCCTATGTCTTTCTCCATCCTGTTGTAAAAACGACTCCTGCACAGTAATCTGACTAAGAAAACAGGAAGAGGGCATTGATCTTGGAATAAAATGGTAGTTTAAAACCTGAGGTTGGCTGATGCCAAAGAATTAAGTATTTCTCACGTCAGATACTCTTTCAGAATGTTCCACTCTAGACTGCTTGCTGCTTTGGAACAGAACAATGAAGCTGTGTTTAAAACTGTTGTTCTACACCAGTTAGGACTGAGTGTGGGGGTGATTTCATGTTGCATCTAAGCCAGCGCTGACTGCAGGTGGTTACTGAAAAGGCTTGCTGTCGCCACCGCTTGCTTCTCCCTCAGTTTCCAACCGTGTGCTTACACTCCTTCCCCCGACGGGAATCCATCTGTTGAGCAACTGCAGGGCAAACAGATGAGTTTGAGCCAATTTACCTCTCATCCCTGTGACTGGTAGATGCATCTCAAAGAGTGGGCTGGAATGTACCATCGTAGGTGAAGGGAAGAAGCTGCACTGCCTCTCTTGATACCGAGTTTCAGATACATTGCGTTAGCTGTAACATCAAACTGCGCCTGTAATCGGAGTTTTGGCTAAAGTTTCTTGTCCTGACTTACTGATTTATACTGTAATATACTTCCATTCTTCTCAAAATAGTGACTTTTCTTAGCAACTGACTGTTGAAGTAATTTCACAAAACCACGGAAATATATTTTGAAGAGAATGCCTTTTAGAAATAGCAAAATACACTACCTACAGCTCTAAATGCTTATATTTTAAACCCAAATATACCTGGATCCTGATTAGCGAGAGCCTGTGTTCTTGGGACATGAGGGTGATTGTCTCTTGCAGGTATTGACACCGTGAGAATGGTAGGCTTCAAATAAACTTGTTCTGTTTAATAAAGCATATTTCATGCTAGAATCTCTTAGAGACAGGGTTTTGGGAAGTCCGTAAAGCTAAAGAAGTTCAACACAGACAACTGTTGCTGTAAGACTTCTTTTTTTTCCATTGACCCAAAGTAATTTTGAGGTTAAATATGACCATCCCTTAAGGAAAAGTTTGAGAGAAATCCACCAAGTTGTGGTAACAAATGCTTGAGCAATTTTAGGAGTGATTAACCAAAGCAATCTACTTATTAAGTCAGAGTGCAAGTTTGTGAGACGTGCTGGTTGAGCTAGTGTTTCACAGCATAGTGGGTTGCTACATACGGGATTTGGAGGTAGTACTAAGGCAAAGAAAATGTGAGAGAGCATGTGGAATGTTAATTTGTCACCTGTATTATGCTGTGATGGCAGTAAATGGAGATGGAGCACCCAGCCTGTGCGTGGAATACGAGCAAGAGTTCGTCTCGCCTAGAAGACGATGTGCTGGACTCCTGGATGCGTTGGAGCGCAGTGAGAAGAGCAGCGAAGATGCCCAAGAGGAAGGTGACTTGTCAGGAGAGGAGAAGGTAATAGCAATGATGTAGTAAAATACTTGCTTATAAGTGAAAATTGTGGGCTCTAAGGCAAAAAGAGTTTGGGATTGATGCAAGAGCACCAGCTCGACCCTCTTGCAAGAAAAACTCACAACAAGCAGCACTGGTAACTGCAAGTTCTCATCATTAAGCTTAATCAAAGGGGTTTCCTTGCCGCTTCAACTAGGTGACCGACACATAGGTACTTGTACGTGCTCCATACCTGCTGACCGTGTAGATTCCTGGAAGTGAACCTGGATGTCTGGAGAGCAAAGAGCTCTCGGAGGTTGGTAGATAAACAGTTTCTCCAGAATGGATTCTGTCAGCACTTGTTATGTGACCAGATATTGAATTAAAACAAGGCTGGGGGTGTGTGTTAAATAAGAAATTGCACTTCCAGGTGAAAAAATCTTTGATTTGCCTCAGAGTGAATGTTGCAGACTTGCAGAATGTTATCTGAATCACATATCCACTGTTGCATGAAGACCAAGAACACTGCTCCTGTCCTGCTAATTTTCTTTCCCCTTGAATTGGATTTTTTAATACATCAGTGACGAGGCTGTGTTCTTGCTCTCCCTTTGCAGTTGGCAGGATAGCTCCCTTACCTGGGCACCATCAGCAGGAGTATCTTACTGCTGGCTTGCAGTTTAGCTGATAACCAGTGCGTGGACTAAAGGAAGGCCTGTTGCAACATATCGAAGTAGTTTGCTTAGGGGGAAAGTGTGGAGGCTAAGGAGCATCTGGGGAATATCTTAGGAGACTTAAGGGAGGTGGATGGGTATGCGTACAAAACAGGGAATGTACGGACTTGGCAAAACAAGCGAGGACAGGGAATGTTTAACTTGTGCAGCTGAGGGAGAAATCTGCCCCATCACCCGTGGGCCATCATGGTATAGATACCAGAACGCATTATTTGAGGAACCTGGCGCATCTCCAGGGACTTGGCAACTCAGCTGCAGTATCTTGTTAACACAGCTGCGCTGCTCTTGCCGTAGTTCAGCGTTTCCTGAAGGCAGACAAGCTGACGGCCGTGACTGCTCGGCACCGAGTCGCCTTGTGCCCGCTGTCTGTGTTCGGCATCGCCGCTCGTCTGTGGCTGTGGGGTCATCCTGTGCCGCACCTAAACTGCTGATCCCTGGCACCAGGGATGCGGGCACTGTAGTCCCGGGACATGCAGTGCCTCGGCTTTCACGGTGTCTAGCATCAAGCTGATTTTAATGAGCCCTGGATTTGGAAGGGTGATGGGGGGGTGTGCTTTCATATCTATCTTCACCACTCCTCACAGTATCCATGTTACTTTTTTTTTTCCCCCCAAGGTTACAGTGTACCATTGTTCCATAAAAAAATGGAAAATTAGCTGCTGTCATTCTGAAACTATTTGCTTGAGGTGAAAAAGAAGAAAAGAAGCCTTGGTCATGTCAAAAAACCAAAATACAAGGAACAGTCTCTCAATCCACTTAAAGAATGATCTGACAGTTCCCCATAAACAGTTTTCCTTGAGCTATGCCTTATGGAAACTTGGCTTTTAGAAGCCTTATTTCTTCAGGATGCTGCTGCTCAGGGTGGTGCCTTTACGTAGTCCAAGATTAAGAGTATTTTGATCGTTTTTCTGACTTAACGCTTGTCTCATAAGCGTTTGACTTGCTGCTTGTGTTCCAGTTCTTCGCTCTGTTACGTGATGCTTAACTAGATTATACTTATATGTGCACATAAGTCACGGTCAGGGTTGTCTGGAATCCGGTATCCTTGCAGCTTTGAGTGCACTGAAGATTGGGTTTCTGAGGATCAGCAACTGACTCTCCAGGCTGGCAGATCTGAGGTTATTGACTTAGGGGTTTGTTTATTTCTAGTGGTGGTGTTTATTTGTAATTAGTGTAATGGGGCTCTGCAGCTCCGTGGCCTGAACAGACACATTTATATCCGAGTGGGATATAGGATACTGTTATCTCCCTGGTTCCTCCCACAACTGAACACCACGATTCCACAAATGTGCGGATAGTCACGTACTTGCGGAATTCTCTTACTGGGCAAGAGTAAAGCAATAAATGACTTTGCATATCTGCTTCCTCAACAGGTATGTAGAAACCAACTGGCAATGTGGAGCTATCCCGTGGTTTCTTCTGTTACTTACGGGATTGTTTGTAATGCGGTTGATACTGGCTTGATTGAATACTGGAGACTCTGCTATTAAGCAATTCTGCTCCTCTTGTTTATGCCTCCTCACTTCTCTTTTGGAGCTTTTTATACACCAATATTCCCAGTTGCTGCAGTACAAGCGCAGTTCTTTGTTACTGGGAACGGGAGATGCTAAAGAGCTTGTCAAGCCACAAGTGTTCCTGCTGCTGTCTCATCCTATCTGCCCTGATATCTTCTACAAGACTGCTTAGGCTTCCCTTCTCAGTAGCCCAGGAAAAGCCTGACACAGGTTATCTTCGGAAGAGAAGTACTTCCAGGCAGGAAAGTGAAGGGGCATGTGAGGCAGCAGTTACAGGTACACTCCCAGGGCTACCCTGAAGCAGTCAGCTCTTAAGTCCAGTTTTGCTTAATTGGGAGTCTGCACCCTCGAGACAAATGCTGTGTTTAATTTCCTCTGTTCTGACCTCTTTCTGAACTGTCCAGTGGGTGATTACCTTCTGGAAACATGCATGTGTTGCTCTGTTGCAATAATCCAGGTTGGCTTGTTTCAATTTCTTGACTGGTGTCACAAACTGGGTTAACAAGCTTTACTACTGGAAATGGCTAAATTAAATGGGCAGTAACTATGAAAAGCATGTTTTTGGACACTTCTTCTTTTAATTTTCTCAGGCACAGCGTCTGTCAACACTCTCCCTCCAGTATGAGAAGAGGTTAACAGATGAGCAGAAAGGAGGAAGGAAGAAAATAAAGCTAGTCAGCAATACAGTATGTGCTTGCTTTCATGTGTCTGTGCCATCCCTTTGATCTGCGGGCTGCTTTAATTTGAATTGGAAATTTCTAGGCAGACAGATGACTGACTGCCAGAACAATTATCTCTTTTCTCCATATTGTAAATATTTATCAGTGTGCCTCTGCAATCTATTTCTGTCACATGCTTTCTCAAATCTAGGTGTCACAGACCCAATCAAGCGCAGTTCCAGGTAGGGCTAGTAGGTGAACAGGGTTTTTTCTGACAAAGATTTGGTTTCAGCAAGTTTTCTGGCATTGGCTACCTTGTGAACATCCTCTCCCGTTGAGCAGGTGTGGCGGGTGGTTTCATTCTTTTTGGATAGATAGAACAGTTAGAAGGGACCTGCAGCCATCATCTGGTCAGCTGCTGGTAGAGCCTCAAGCTGACCCGTTCTGTTTGGGTAAGCGATCGCATCCTATAATCCTACCTGCAGTGGCTCACTGCGTGACGTTTGCAGTTGTGTATTATTGTTTAGCCCTGTCTCAGCTGACTCACTCTGCAGCTAGTTGCTTAAGAGTCATGATAAATTCATGAGAATCCCCTGGGTGATTGTGTGGGTTAGTAGTTCTCCAACGAACTGCCCTAACTGGGTGCTGTCAGACTCCCAGTGACCTAGCAAACGAAACCGATTATTTTAAAAATAGCCACCGATCCTGAAGCTGATAATATCCAAGGTGTGAGGGAGAGAGCAGGTTCATTGCAAAAGGTTGTGTTTGCAGTTTGTTGCTATCTGATGTCATGATGAGTCAGCCTAGCCCTCGAGGTTTGGAGTAAGTGTCGTTTCTCTCATTAAGCCTTCTCTGAAGAACATAGTTGTGCAATACTTGGCGGCCTTCTCTAGGAATATTCCTTTGAAGCTGTCAGTTTTGTCAGCAGAGGTGAATAGCGTTGCTCTTCTGTGAGGGAATGAACACTCACAGATGGTAGAGGGATTATGTTTTAGAAGTAGATTTGATAATCATTTGGGGAAATGAACAACATACTTGTGCTCCGGGATCGCCCCAGTGACGCTGGGTTTTGTCATGAAGGTGTGACAAGGGTCCAACAGCTAATATGTAAGAAATGTGTGAGCACAACGTCATGCCATCACTTTCGTAAAGGAGGGGTTGTTTGAATCTTTCTCAAGTCCCTGCTGCTTGTGATTGTAGAATAATGTTTCCCAATAGGAGAATAATGTAGCTTGCTCATGTGTATTGTCTCCTCAAGAAATGTCTTGGAGGAACCAAAAGGCTTGAACACCTTTTGTTCTTTGTAGCTCCTGCTTCAGAGTTTTACGTTTTTCAGTTAATTGGACGTTTCCAGGAGGTGATCCAGCTAGATTTGTGTTCTGCAGCACTGAAACTGTTTGTTTTGGGTTTTTTTGGGGGGTAAGAACGCATGAACAGGGGGCTGACTACCATAAATGCAAGAGGCCATAACCTGTTAGTGGAAAGCATTGATTGTTCTGCATCACTGGCAGAATTGAAATATATTGCTTTCATCTGCGTTCACGTGAGTAACTCCTCAAGCCATACTGTTCACTGAAAAGTCTTCTGTCTTGGCAGCCAGGTGGTAAGACAACAGACCTGACTGAGCCAAAAAAGGCCAGAGCTACGTCGTACATCGCAACAGTGAAGGAGACCCTAAGCCAACAGAACTATGATCTCTTCTCTAAGGCTCTTCAGAACTACAAGAAGACGGATGACTTCCATGCTATGCTGTCTCAAATGAGCGCTCTCTTTATAGAGGACGAAAAAAAGCATGTCTTGCTACGAGGTATGAGGACTCTCACAGTGTATTTATGACATGGCCTTTGTCTTTCCAATAGACTTGGGTGTTTCAGAGGGAAGTGGTTTAGATTTGAAGTACAGATCAATCAGGTGAATCATCAACATTCATCACTTTATATATCCCCAGATGAGACAGAAAATCTCAATCTCATTACCATATGTCAGTTTGCATCTTGACAGGCCCGAAAAAAACCACATTCCATGGAAGCTTGTATTTTAAACTTTGTTTAAAAGTAGTATGGCTTATTTGCTGTGATTGAGGAGTAAGAGGGAGTGTGGTTGTGAGCTGGGTAAATGCAGCCCAAAGGGTTGGGCGTTAAAGCTGTCAGTAAGTTTGATGGTGAAAGCCAGTGATCTGGGCAAGCATGGAGAGTTTACTGGTTTACCTGGTGTTTTCTTGGCTTTTAACAACTGCACTGACAGGAACTGGACTCCCACCAACATTTCTTCTAGTTTAGCAGGGTTTTCTCTGTGAATTTTCATTACCCTCTCAACTTGTGAGCAAATGGGCAGATTTTTCTGTGACTTCTCATCTATTAAAAGAAAAAAAGCATCTTGTATATTGTTTAGGGTTAACTTTAAGGTTAAGGAATGGGAAGCTTGGGATGAGCGCTTAGTGCTAATAGTAGCTACAGTCTGTCTCCCAATGTGCCAATTTTACTATATAAATAAGAAAACATTTGATTGCCGAATTAAAGCCTACAGCGACTTTTTGAAAGTGGTGGAACCTGAAACCTAAGGTTTGTTTGACATTTAGGCTTTTGGTTGGCAAGCATTTTATGGTCAGTAAGTAGGCTGAGGTGCAAAATGAACAGTATATCAGTTATTCAAAGTACCAGCCTAGCAGATACTCTGACCCCAGGGATTATGAGGTAAATCACGACCTTTTGCTGCCAGTACCTGTTTCACGGAGAGGAAAGCTACTTGCTATTTACAGTGAAACTAATCAGTTCTTACTGACTGGTACTAATATTGCTGGAGGTGTGCATGATACACCTTTGTGTAACTTATAAGTGTGCTTATTGTGTAAATATTTGATAACTATATGTAGTTTTTATCTTCGTGTTGCCTAACCTAGAGGTCCTGCTGTTGTAGGTTTGTGGCATTTATTACCCATTGTGGACTGATTTCTTTTTTTTTTCTTTTTTCCCCTCTTCCCTCTCTAACGAAAGACTTCTACCAGTTTGTTCGGCCTCAACATAAAAAGCAGTTTGATGAAGTATGCTGCAATCTGACTGGAGTGGGCTGTGGCTACAAACCTGAGCACAGCCTCCTGCAGGACGAGAGGGACACGCTAGCCAAGGACATGGGTGAGGAGCTTCTTCCTGCACTCTCTGGGCAGTCCAATGACTTGATTACCCCGTTATAGAGCCAGATGCGTCCGATATGTAGAAATGGAGGATGGAGGGCAATGTAGTTTGTTTAATACTGAGCGAAGTTTCCACTCTGCATGATCCTCTTGCCTGCCTTCCCGTGAGCGCACGCAGATGCTTGAGCACTGGTTACCCTGTGGCTAGTAACGATGCCATTTTATTTCAGAAGGGGATTTTACAGACCTGTTTAAATTGTGAATCTGGTCTGTGGATTTAAAGACTTGGTGTGTGCCGTCTTTGCTACCCACATGGTGCCACCAGAATTGCCAGTAGAGGATAATCATGTCCTCACAGAGCTTGTGAAGTCTTTGAAACCCTGGAACAGTGAAGTCCTAAGAAAAGCAGGATGTTGGCTCGTCCCCTTGTCAGAGAAATACATCCACATCTTCGCGTGATTTCAGCATAGAATGGGGGACTTTGAAATGCACCGTTCTCTGCCCATTCTCCCTAAGTTCACTGTTAACAGATGGCTTGGTTTTAACAGAATCGAAACAGAGTCAGCAGAAAACGACCTTCTCAAAGGACTCATGTGCCCAGCTAAACCCTGGACTCCACCTGAACCGGGGAAGATTCCACTTGACCACCGGACTCAGTAGTGCAGGTACCCTTCCTGTTAAATAAAACCACCGTCCCAAGTTGTGCGTGGTTTGTTCCGTCACTGTACGTTCTCCCGGCGGAAACCAATGGTTTCCACGTTCACCTAGCACAGTGGCTCGCTCTCTGTGGGTAGGAGTGATGGTAATCCAGAATTTTCCACAAGGACTGTACAAACAAAACTATTAAAAAGTCAATAAATCAAGTCAAGGTGGATATGAAAGAAACCAACTCCAGACAGAAGTTTGCACTAGACTGACCTGGCATACGTCAGTGAGAGAAAGGGTGAGTTGAGCCCAGGGCTGCTGGGCTTCCTGCTTGTCCAGGGTCAGAAAGCACCGTTGAAGGAATGTAATTTTAGATTAGGTCAACAGGAATCCAGGTACGAAGAAGAAAACAGTTCCTGTTTTGTTACTGGTAACGTGCGCGCTCCTCGTGTGGACAGTCTGTTTTCTGCAGAAACTGAGCAGCACATGTCTTCGCACAATTACGTGGCATCCCTCTGCATTCTCTAATCTACTACTGTCCCGTATTTATCTTTGAAGTCAGAGGAGCAGTTATGGTGTGATTACAGATCTTCCTGAGAACAGCTGGGAATTTTTTGTATTTCTCACAAGGAAATGAGTGGGATAGTTGGACAGTTTAGAGGTCTTTCTTGAGAGGGTGAAGAACAGTCAAAGGTTAATCCTTTCTTTAAAAAGAGAAAAAAAAAATAAATAAACCCAATGTTTCCTGGAAGGCTTAAAATCTTTTTATGTATGGAGCAGTGTTGTTTCTTTTGACTTGCTTTTCTCTTTTGTTTTCTATTTTAAGAACATCTGAACAAAACAATCTTTTGGTAATTTTGTCCTGAGCTCCATGAGATTGATTTTTCACAGCAACTTGGTAAAATAATTACTAAATTACTAATAATTACTAAAAACAATTGAGAAATTAATAGCAATAATGCACATATTTCTGTTGCTCACTCCTTGAGTGTGCTCCTGTGAAAGTGTCAGAAAGCTGTATGATATGCAGTGAAAGACACTGATTACAAAATTCAAGCCCACGGTTTTCCCCTTTCAGGAAACTGAACTGAGGCTATCTTTTGGAATGTCATTATGTTCTTTAAAAGTGCTTTAGTGGAGGATAAAGAGCTAAATACCAAAAGATCTGGCTGGTTAATTTAAATCAGTTTCTTACTGTATACTTCATCCCTATTTGCATACCTCCAATATGCAAAACAGGACTTTTTCCTCTAAAAGCTCTCGGAAGTCAAAGGCTGACCGCAGAAGTGCACTTGGAGCTGAGCGGGATGTTCGGAGCTGCTCCTTCCTCCTGTTGTACCCCTGCATTGCTCCTGTGCTATCTTGTCTCTTATTAGAGGTGCCTTTTCTGCTTTTATTAACGAGAGGTGGGAAATCTCTCCTTTAAAACTGCTCCCAACAGTTTACTCGCCCATGTGTCAGCCAGTGTAGTTGGCAAAGCCTTCTGTTTAAAATCCTCCTGTGTAGCACAAACCCCGATTTACTGCTGGCCTCCGCACAGTGTCTTCTGTGTCACCGTTTCCTCATTCCCTAGTGACCATCTGACACGTTTCCCACTTTGAAAGATCGAAAAACTCCGGAGGATGCTAAAAGCGATCCCCAGGATGACTTGCCTCAGTTGCCATTTCCAGGAGCAGGTCTTGGCTCTGCCCAAGGCCATGCCGGAGCGAGGCATGTGGCTGTGCAGGCAGTGCTGGTTTTACCACTTCGAAGCGGTAAAGGAAAAGGGAAGTGTGTTGGTCTCTGTTCCTCCCAAGCGCCGCTCACATGTGTGTGTTTGTCTCTCAGGGCAGAATGCCAGCCGAGCTCCAAGGAAAGACACTGGAAAAGCTTCAAGCTCCAGGAGAGATCAGCACCAGGTCCTCAGGGCGTCCTATCTCAGCGATGTGAAAAGGGCTTTGAACCAAAGCACTTACAGCCGGTTCTATGAAGCGTTGTTAGCTTACAAGAAGACAGATAACTATGATGCTATGATATCGGTGATAGCAGCCCTCACCACCGAGAGGCCAGAAGACTTTCATCTCCTACGAAGTAAGGGTTTAGTTTTTTAATCACTCACTCAGTTGAAAAGGTGATGCAGGTGCTGGGATCTCACGTTAGAGAGAACCTTCTGCTCATCATTTGTCTGCAAGTTCTCCACTTCTAGGAAAAACTTCTGAGCATTGGCAAACTTCCTCTCCCATCTTTTGGTTTAGCAAACCAGATACGAGGAGCAGCAGAAAGGATGTGTTAAATGAATGTCATTCAGAGCAAGAAATGTCAAGGTTGTAAAGTGTTATCTCTGTTCAGTTAGAAAGTGTCCGTTATAAACGTGAGATAAGATCTCAGTAATTCCAGTCCTAACCTTCAGTCAAATTATTTTATTGCCTTTCTTCTCCTCAGTTACTACAACCAAACGCTCTTCAGGGAAGA
>NW_010263830.1:26955-34222 GCF_000690775.1 Eurypyga helias
ACTGGCTGGGTTTTGTTCTTGTGGCCACTGACTGTGGTGCTGGTTCTAAGCTCTTGGATCGCTCCCAGACCCGCTTTGGGGACAGGCAGTCACACTTCTGACTTGCTGCTCTTCTACAGAGCTTTCTTTCCCTGGGAATAGGCCTGGAACGTGTCATAGCTGACTATCCTATTGTCGATAGCAACCCTCTAGATGTTTCAAGGGAGATGTATTTTCTCAGAAGTGGTTTGTTTTGGGGTGTTGGTTTTGGGGTTTTTTTTTTTCATGGGTTTAATGATGAAAGGATCTAGGAAGCTACAAGTTTCCAAAATTTGAAGTTGGGCTTTGTTTTTTAAAAAAAAAAAAAGAGAGAGGAGGGATTCTGGACTGGTCTATACTGGTCGTGGTCGCCTTGGTGGAGACCTTGTTTTGTGCTGTGTAAGACCTGGATTCTACCTTCTCCCACGTCCCTGCTGCCATCTGCCCTGCAGGAAATGATGCATCCAGGGTATGCTGGGAAATGCTGATGTAGTTGTGGTGGTTGTCTTTTGGAAATCACAATGAATAATCTATTAACCTTGAATAGGTGTCATGGTCTCTGGATCTTTAGAAAATTGTTTTTCTGGTGCATTAACAGCCAGATTAGTCTTGACACAGGAGTGGGAGGGAAACGAACTGTGCGGCACCGTGAGTCATAGTCGCCCCCTCAGAGACAGTACCTTTTCTGAGCAAATGTTTTGACCTCAGAGGACTTTGTGGTGGAATTGTCTGTCCTTGGCAGTAAGTCATAATTTCAGATCTTTTAGAATTTCTCTGTTGTGGATCCTTGTCAACCAAACAGTAACAAGAAATTTCCTTTTTGAGAGTCTCTTCAGATATTGTGTGTATACCTGGTATTGCCAACCAGCTGTCAGGTGAATGGATCAGATGTTTATGCTTAGCTGGAGAGAACAGAATAATTTTGTGGTAAACTGGGGTTATTTTCAAGACTAAACACTCGCCTGTCTTCTGGCAAGGAAAACCCCATAATTCTAAAATCACCGTGACCATCAAGTGTTCCACCAACCTGAAGAAACTCTGAGGAATACAGCTGATGCTGTGTAGCTTCCAATGAATTTCTCCCATCCAAATCGAGGAGTAACCATGGTCAGGCATTTATTTTCCAATGCATTTGACTGTATTTTCTTCTGGACAGGATTTTACATGTTTGTGCGCCCTCATCACAAAGAGCAGTTCAAGCAGGTGTGCAAAGATTTGACAGGGATGGTCTGTGGAGAGGGAGAGAAGCAATTGCAAGAGCAGCTGCGTGGTGAAGGGAGCCCTCTGAGTCTGGAGAGCTGCTGCGCTAAAGGAGGAAGCAGCCACGTACGAGGTTGGGACTGCACGTTTGTCTCGGGTTCAGAATCTTATTGTGATGGGCAGCGTCCAGCAGCATTAGCTGTGGGCTGGGGCCTCCCTGCCCCGGGTGGGTGAAGGAAGAGCAGAGCAATTGGCTATGTCCAAATCATGGTTTAAAAAAGCCTGTGAGATAAAAGGCAATGGGAGATGGAGAAAAGGGCAAGGAAACAAGAAGAAAATTGGTTACAGTGCTGTCTTCTTTGAACTGTGAAGTATGTTATGGGTGAAGGCAGAATTTTTGCACCCAGATGGGGTGGAGGTGGGAGTATGTCAACATCTGCAGTGTCTAGGAAGGATTTGCCTCAGACCTATTTCGGTGTCGAGGGTCCCTTTCAGTCATAACGTGTGTCAGTACCAGAGGCTGCTGTTATCCAGCAGTACGGCATAAAAACACCCACGTTGCTTTGTTCCTCTCGTACAACAAGAACTTACGAACCTACCGCTAATGGTGTTCTGCGGAGTCCGTGTGTTGGGTTCTGCGTTACACTGAGGTGTGTGCTGGGCTCTTTTATAACCAGATGCAGCCGCTTCGAGGGGTGAGGTGCCAGAGAAAACTCAGAGAAAGATTTCCTCCTTCTGCTTGAAAAAGCAAAACGCAAAAAGCCAGAAAAGCAAACTTGAATCGCCAGCGGCCGAAGTATCAGAAGAAGCGGACAACGTGAGAGTGCCCGTGGGCTCTGAAACTCTGCCTGTCTTCCCCGTAGAGATGGAACCGGAGTATGGTAGGTGTAGGTCAGGCTTTTGGATGCAAATTCTTTCCGATTCGGGAATAAAGATGTAAGTTAAAGAAATGAGAATTGTGCTGCTGATCTATTAAATGATGGCTGGTTCATGCCTGTATTTGCTCAGGTGCAGTAATGATATGATGTGGTTTGCTGGGTAGAATTTGTACTCTCTGCCACTTGCATGTGTTCTCTCAAAGTACTTCATTGTCTTTATCACAATGATGTAATAGTTTCCTGAGAACTTAAGGATTTTTCTCAACAACTTCCTTGTAAAGCAAGGATCTAATCTCAGTTTCTAAATGGGGATCTGAAGCACAGAGAGACCGAGTGAGGTCATGTAAAAAAATCAGGTAAAAGGGCCAGGTATTGAGGTCATGTAAAAGAAGGAACACGCCAGGGCCAGATATTGCATTGTTAAGGTATCCGTAGAGCTCGTGGTCTTTGTTTTCTGGAATGCACTGGAAACGTGTATGCATGAGAATTTCACAGGTGGTTACTGGATTTTAGTCACTTCCTCCCTTTCTTTCTCTCTCCCCCTCTCCCTGCCTGCCCCCCATTCTGTTCTAGGAAGATTCCAGTGCTGTGACTGCAAATCTGAGGAAGATGTGCCTTTGAAATGCCCAATATGTGACTTCACTTGCTGCAAGACATGCTGGGAGCAGTTCTTAAAGGTTGTCTTGTTCATTGGTTTCAGCTTTTCCTGAAACTGCTGCTGAATTTTGTGCTTTTCAGGAGAACCACATGAACAGCCCTGGAAATGGAATTCCTCTGTTTACAGAGAGAAACAACCAAATCCTGAAGGAAGATTCACTGCTTGTTTCATTATTTTCCATGTTCTGCGGTGTGGTTGGAGGCAGACCTTTGCCCTATGCTCTGGTTTTTGCACCTCCTGAGTTGCCTCCACGTGTTTTCCTCTCTAGAGCTATGCAGGCAACAAGCTGTGGAGTCAACTTGAAAAAATAATTGGGTTTTCTTTACATCTGAACCTTTAACTTGATTTTTTTTCTTGCTTAGTTTCATAACTTTTCCCATATAAAAACCTACTGTAAAGCGCTGTCATGAGATGGAGCAAATCAGGAACAGGTTGTCCAGGGAATGGTTGAGTCACCGTCCCTGGAGATATTCAAGATGTGTAGACGTGGCACTTAGGGACGTGGTTTAGTGATGGACTTGGCAGCGTTAGGTGAATGGCTGGACTCGATTATCTTAAGGGTCTTTTCCAACCTAAAGGATTCTATGACTCTATCCTGTCCTTTGGTTTTCTTGGCTGAGTAAATTGGTGGTTGAAGCTGTTTGGGTCAGAGGGTGTAGCTGATCCCAGAGTGCATGGGTTTGGTGGCGTCTTAGCCAGCGTTTGCTTCGCAGTCAGGTGTTCATACTCTGTGACACTGGGTATGGAAGCTGATGCAAGAGTCGAGTGGTCTCTAAACATTCGTGGGTGACGAAGGTGGCTGCTAAAAACGGAGCTCAGGAACCTAAAAAACAGTGCAGAAGGAGAAGAAACTTCAACCTGTGAAGCTATAAGCAAGTACAAAATCATCAGGCATTCCAAGTTCCAGGGGGAGGTCTTTTTCTTGGGAAGAAGACACGGAATTGTGTCAGCTAAGTGTAGAAAATAAGCAGTATACCACATCCAAATGAAACATAGCTGAGACGGATTTGGTCCAAGAGAGTATAGAATAGGGGTCCCTATAGAGTGATGTCCAGACTGATGTCCTCAGACACAGATCTCCTAGAGGGAATTCAGGATGGCTGTTCAACTCCCATTTCATCCTCAGTCTGCTATGCCACATTTCTTTTAAAACCCAAAAGCATTGGATTATAAGGCATATATGGCAGAAAGTAGAAGAAAGCCAAAGGAAAGCATCTGTTTGCTGCAGATGGGGCGGTCAAGCCAGTTGCCTTGGATGGGTGTCACCGCTGAGTATTCCCTTGTTCCTTTTGCCCAGGGTATAATGGGGATGAACATCTGACAGTCCGGGTAATGCACTTCAGAAAAGTCACGGCAGGGATTCTGCCGGCATGTGTTTACAATCTGCTGCTTGGGGCTTGACTCGATTAAGGAACAGAATGAGCTCCCTGGGGAGTGTTTTTGGTTAGGCAAGCATTTATTATCCCACAGGGAGATAACATAATCTCAGCCCATAAATTTCTATCTTCTGAACGTCGGGGGAAAAACTCTCTCCTTTTGCCAGTAAGATGTAACTTTTGATTGTTGCTTCATCAGCTTTGGAGTCCACAAAATGAGAACTGTTACACATCAAGCAATTGTCCTGCCCTGTTCCACGGGGTTTGGTCTTGAAATTGGTACTTCGGAGGCCTGGTTTTCTCATTAATCCCCAAGTTAATGAGCATTTTCATGGGTAAATCACAGGACTTGCTCAGCCTAAGTTTTATTTTATCGATCCTTTATCTGCTTGCACATCCCTTAGGCTGGGGATTAAGTCTGATCTACCAGATTAGGCTGTTTGGTTCTGGTACTCGACTTGCATCCAGAGGAAGGCAGCGAAGCTGGTGGCAGGGCTGGAAGGAGTGTCCTCTGGGTCTAGCTGGGAGACAGGAAGCTGAGGGGTGACCTCATGGGTCTCTGCAGCTTCCCGAGGGAGGTGCTGAGCTCTCCTCCCTGGAATCCAGTGGTGGGAGCATGGGAGCAGTTCAGAGCTCTATGGGGGGCAGCTCAGATATTAGGAAACGTTTATTTACCAAAAGGCTGGTCAGACACCAGAACAGGCTTCCTAGGGGGGTGGTTGGTGCTCCAATGTCCCCAGTAACATGCTTTACCTTTTGCTCAGCCCTGAAGTGGTCAGGCCACTGGACTAGATGATCCTTGTAGGTCCCTTCCAACTGGAAGTATCCTTTCTGTTCTATTCAGATACCCAATACAAAAGCACGTCTGGGGAAACGAGTCATTCCTCGTGGGTCATTTGTCACTCAGCAGTTCCATATTTGCCACCTACCTGAATAATCTTACCAGTTACAGTGAAACTCATCCCACGTTGTACCAGGTGATGGCAGGGGAAGGAAAATAGCTGTGTTTTTCTTAGCAGGGTGAATCACAGCTTTGCTTTGTGGTGGTGTACCACAGCCCTGTGAGGTAAATACACTCTTCAGAGTTTGTAAAGATCAGGAAAGGCAGATGTGAAACAAACAATCAGAACGTAATAGCAGATGTACTGAGTCAGAGGAGAGCTCCGTCCAACCCAGCATTCTGTTTCTGACAGCGGCCAAAAAAGGACGGCTGGGAAAGGATAACGCGGCAGACATGCGTGATGGTTCTTGCAGGTAATCCCTCAGCCCCGAAGCTATTTGCAGCACAAGAACTCCCCAAGTCAGAAGTTTGCTTCTGTGTATTAAACCGCCGATGGGTTTCCATCGCATCGTCCTTTGGACACAAACGGACTTGTCGGCCACGTCCTGCAGCAGGCACTCCCGCCGCTGAGCCAAACGTGTTTTTCGCTTTTTTCTGCTGTCGGTTTGGACCTATCCTTTGGACGCAAACGGACTTGTCGGCCGCGTCCTGCAGCAGGCACTCCCGTCGCTGAGCCAAACGTGTTTTTCACTTTTTTCTGCTGTCGGTTTGGACCTGCTTCTTCCTAGTTCATAGAATCATAGAATGGTTTGAGTTGGAAGGGACCTTAAAGATCATCTAGTTCCACCCCCCCTGCCATGGGCAGGGACACCTTCCACTAGGCCAGGTTGCTCCAAGCCTCATCCAGCCTGGCCTTGGACACTCCCAGGGATGGGACAGGGATAGTTCAGCTTAATGCCCTGCTTGCTTAAAAGGGGCAAAGAAAAGACTCTTCCAGTTCCCTAGAAAACACATTGTGGATACCTTGTCCTTTGGCAAAGGCAAGTTCACCTTTGGAGTCTTCCTACACGCATCTACAGTATGATCCATTCGCCTCCCCCATAGACGTCAACGTCCTTATTTCTAAAAATGAGCTTTTTCTTGCTCTGAGCAACAAACTGTTGGGTGTGGGGAGTGTAAGAAGCATCTTCTCACCAGCTGAGACCTTTTGCTGCACTGTCAAGCACCCCTCAAGGCTCAGCATGACTGACATTGGGTGGCCTTTGTTGTGGTGAACGTGACACTCCAGGGACGCTTTGCCTGTCCTTACCTTACGTCAACTGTTACAGGGGTGGGCGGTTCACGGCAACGTTTCCATGCGTAGGATACGATTCAAGTGTGGTTTGGGTCATGAAAAGTCAAATACCTTGTCGTTTGGGATATTACTTGAGGACTGATGGAGAAAGACCCTTCTCCCAGTGATGAGTCAAAGCTGTTCTCTGCTAGTCACGCAGATGAGAAGGAAGAACGGCTTGGCCGAGAGCACAGCATTGCCAACAGGAAGGTTATTCCACGTTTCTCTGAAACCAATCCCAGAGGAACCATCTCCCACTTCCACCCGCGTTCCTACCCATGAGCTGGTTTGTTGCACAGACAATTGCCTGCGGCGGTGGCCGGGGATGTCTGGGAGAGAGGTACCCGTACCAGCAGGAAATGAGCAACCGTGCTGTTGTGTCTGAGCTCTGAAATCCCATCAGATGGCAGCGGCTCTGTCACCAATGACAGGGCTGGGTTCGAAAACTCATCTTTTTCGCTTTGCCTAACCAGTTACTCACTACTGTTTCCTCAGCTTGAAAGCACTTGGGTGCATATTGTCCTACGAGGAAGTGACTAAGAGCCTGTCATTCAAAATGCCATGATTTGGTTTGTGATGTCTTTTCCAGTTTGTTATCTTATTGAAATAGCTTGGCCATGGGCAGAGGCGGTGAATAACTTGGGAACTGCCTGAAGTTTTGCTTTTGGAGCAGCCAGAATTCCCCGCAGCTGTGGGGGTATTAAAGGGATTAGTGCCGGTGCGTGTTGGCTGATTTTGGGGCCGTGGCAGTGCACGCTGCTTTGGGGTTTTGTTTTTGGCGCAGAGGTCTGTTGCTGCTTTTCAATGTTCAAATGCGTCGTTTATTCATGCTCTTTTGCAGAGATTCCAGAGACGGAGTTATTCTCATCTGGACTGTCTGTAATGTGGGCACATATTATAAAATTATTATATCTTGTATTAATTATAATAATTTATAATAATAGAATTCCAGGCACTGGGACAGGTTGCCCAGAGAAGCTGGGGATGCCCCATCCCTGGGAGTGTCCAAGGCCAGGCTGGATG
>NW_010263830.1:34411-43079 GCF_000690775.1 Eurypyga helias
GGGGCTTTAAGGTCTCTTCCAACCCAAACCACGCTGTGATTCTGAAAGATTTCACAATTATATGTTATACTTTAAATTCTCAGAGCTCTTTGACAAGTCACTGTCTATTGGGCAGTAAAGTGAGTTTTCCTCTCCCCCTCCATTTATGTCACTTCAATTAATGTTGCTAGAATCAAAATACTGTTGCCTAAACCTGCTTTGCAGTCTACATCTTGGCTTACAACAATTAACTTCATACTGTAGGGAAGCCTGGGCATTGCCATTGACGTAGGTAACCCTCGCTTTAGCCTCCTGAGCTGGCACTTGTCTCAAAAGATGAACTTTTCAAGAGGCTGTTTCTCTCTCACCTGTGAAGCAAGCAGAGCAGCTTGCTCTGGGATGGATCTGGGGCTAAAGACCAGACTTTGAGATTTGTGATGAAGCAAACTGAGACCGGGGTGGAGAAATGGTTGCCTCATGTGCCCACTCTTCTCTCTTGACCTGGGAAGGTGTGTGGTGGTATGAAGAAATAAACGGACTTGGTTCCCTGACAAAACTCTTGGTCTTGGCCACACATATCCCCTGGATCCTGGTGTGCCCAGGAGATGACTTCCTTCTCATCTGTGCAAGAGGAAGCGGGAGTTCAGGGAACTCATCAGCCACCTGACGTGGTTTTACTAACATCTCTACTTCACAGCAGCCCTTGCAGGCTCTGCACTTCCTCGTTCCTGTGTCTTAGTCTTCCAGATAGGTCGTAGCTGTAATTAATCTGTGACAACTGCTGCGAAGTAGGCTGTTACTTCACTGTGAGGCTTCCTTTTTCCTCCTCTTGCTCCTGGCAGTTAGATGACTGATGGTAACGCTGCGTTTGATAATAGCAGGTCCGATATCTTAGGGACTGCAAGTGCCTACGCGTGGCTCACGGTTCATGTTGGACAGCGGAAAACTTGGTGGGGAAATTAACATTTTCTCTGTTTGTTCACTTATTTGTACAGACGATAAAGAAGTGCCCAGGGTGCCACAGTGATGTGAAGAAACAGCAACTCCTCCAAACTTTCTTCTGGTCATAATCTCACCGACACAAAAGCTGAGATTCCTGTCAGCAGAAGGAAATCCCTGCCCTCTGGCTCTCAAGCCGAATGGAACCAGGATGAAGGTTCTTTTAAAGGTCTTTGATCCTTGGCTCGGGATTACACGCTGTGCACCAGCACGTGTCGTTGCTTCCTACAAAGGTGATCAAATCTGGAAAGGTCTCTTTCAGCACTGCCAGGAGACAAGCAGAATGTTGTCCTCTGTTGGAACCAAGGCGGTTGATGTCTTATTTTAGCCTGTAAATTGTACTGTGGCCACTCTTAGACAAAAAATTTATATCCCAGAGATGGCTGCTATTCATGGACCCTTCAGGTAATATCGGATCCTGGAAAAACCCATCCGTGCAATAGTACTACAGTAGAACTGAGCTGGCCACGCGAGGAGGCCAGACTACCCATCCTTACCACACTGGTGTTCCTGGAAGAAGTGATTCACCTTCACTGTTTTGGTGTTTGGCAGCAGCTGCTGTCTCCAACAGCAGAAGATACTGAAAGGATGAGGTTTTTAAAAGCAAATTCCAGTGGTTGGATAGTGAGCAGAAACGCTCCCTTGCATCTGCTCTGCACCCCAAAGCCTGGCTCCTTCCGTCCTGCTGGGATTTTTTTAAAACCTACTTCTGAGGAGGCTTTTATTTTCTGCTCAGCACAGATATTTCCACTGTGCCTGAGTTAGGTGTACTTTCCAAGAAGAAAAAGGAGCGAATAGAGCTAAAACCTTAAAATAAATCAAGTTTGGTGGGCTAAAAAAGAAATCCCGGATGCTTCCGCTCTCTGTGAGCAGTGGATATAAGTGATTAACCTGAAAAATTGATACAATTTTTCATCTTCAGTAGCTGCTGTAAATTAAGCTATAAATAAAACTATTTTTGTCTTAATTTTTTTTATTTTTAAACAGACATTTTTTACCAGATACAAAAATATGGGGTATTGAGTCCCAGTGGCCCTGGTCGGAAAAAGTGGAAAGGTTTATACTGTGGGGTTTTTGACACTTGGATATTTCTGCTTGACAAAAAGGAGCGAAGGGGTTGTGCTCTGGCTTGTTACTTTGTTCTGGGGTTCCTGTGATGACAGGGGCACTTTGTATAGCTGATGTCTTCAGAATTTTCTGGATGTTCTTCAATTATTTCAGGGTTATGGACTGGTTTTCGTCAGCCTGTAGCTGGGTTTTATACTGGTGGAATTCTGGAAACTCGTACGCGAATAATTGATAACTCAGAACTGAAAATTGAGGTGCGTTTTAACGTGGGTTTCAAAGGTTCCTCTCTCCCCTGGGGATAGCACTCGAGCCCAGCGGCGCTTCAGATCTCACGGGTGCTGGGGTATCGGTCCTCACGGGGGAATGTCTTGCTGGATTGTTTCTCGCAAAGTGGATTCCAACCCCGCAGCGCACGCGACGCCGGCCTCGCGCGTTGCAGCCCCGAGTGGCGCGTGGGTACTCGAGTCGGGGTTTCGCTGCGGTCGGGTGCTCTGGAGAACAGGGAAAGTGGTGTTTTTAAGTAGTGAACGAGGAAGAAACAGGAACTTTCTGTACTTAATTAACGTATAATCAGACATAGTGTTTCAAGCAGGAACTAAGGGAATTTGGGTCTAATGTATTTTCTGATGTGTTCAAATCTGAATGAATTTTACCTTCTAGCCTGTATCTGTTCAGCACACAGCTGATAGCGGCTTAGACTCTGAAAGCAAGGATAAATAATTCAGGGAAAGCCCTGGATACTCAGTATGTAAGTGGGGAAAAATGGGAAAATGTATGTCTGTACCAGTTGTAAAAATGAACTGAGAACTTGGAGCGATGGTGTTGGGCGGGGGTGGTGTTAAACTCCTGTCCTTCAAAAGGACTCCGAGTTTCCTAGCGTGGATGTGCTTTAATGATGGAAAAGCTACCTTCTGCTGGGCTGAAATCTTGCCAGAAACATGGAAGGTGACAACTTCCTTTCCCCAAAATAAAGCAACTCTGTAACTGAAAAGCGCTTGATTTTATGTGTCGGTCGAGGGTTTTTATTGAGGTTGCGCCTTCGCAGGTTGGGCCCTGAGTGTTCTTTGTCATTCCTTCTCCTTTTGCTTTTCTAACTCACAGTAGCTCTTGCATTACGGAAGTTTTAAAGGGAAAATAAAGCTGATGCTGCCGGGGGAAGCAGCTCAGGCCGGTGCTGATGGTTTGCAGTCAGCAGCTTCGGGGCAACCCGAATTCTCCGTGCAGGGCCACAGCTCGTAGCTGCTTCCCACCACATCCCTGCGGCTCCTCTTGGATGCTCCGTTGGACTTCTCGGTGCGTTCTCTCGGCCTGGGCAGGCGGTGGGAGGGGAGGTCTGAGAGCTGGAGCACTGAAGTGTTGTTTGGCAGTAGGACAGTTCAGCGCCTTGTCTGCTCTGACCTCTCCCTGGGGAGAACTGCAGCTTACTGCTTATGCCACTGGAGGGAAACCACAGCACGGGACATGAGCCTTGAGCATCTTCAGAGAGCCGGTGCGCCGGTGGCTTTGTGGATGTTTGCCTGTTGGGAATTACCGGCTATGGCCTGCAAAAAAGCCGTAAGATCCAGCTAAATGAAACAGTAAGAGGTATGTGGGGTTGGCTGGGATGAAAATTATGACACCTGGGTCCCCACCCTCAACTGGAATAGTTTTCTAGCTGTGATTTTTTTTTTCCTTGCCACCGGAATTGTTTTCATTCTGGAGGCTGTTTCCGCTTGGGAACGCGCCGTTGTTACCCAGACAGGGCAGAGGAATGTTTTAATATCGGTGCCTTTAAGAGATTGGCACATTCCTCCTTGAACTCTTCAGCGCTGGGACCATCTCACTGGGATGTGCCTCTGCTGAGCCCGCCCCCACACGCTCTGAAACTTCAGCGGCCCCGTCGGTGAGTGCTGGGAGCCGGTCTGGAGCCGGTCTGCTTCTGTTGCCGCGCTCTGGGGTAGCGGGGATCGTGCTGCAGCGGGTCTGGAAGGCTGGTTCCCTGCGGCCGGTGGGATGGTGGTGGGAGAGCAGGAGGTTGTCCTTGAGCTTATCTGCTCATCGCTTCGTTTTAATAACGAATGGGATTTAACGATTGTGTCGTTCCTGACCTGTCTGGGAGAGGTTTGAATAGTTATGCCCATCAATTAAAACCAAAAAAAGCTGCTGCAACCCTGACCAGTGATGAGCAAAGAGGCCTCTCTGTGGTCCTGTCCCTCCCCAGGCTTTCCTGGAAACCCAAAGGAACTGGTGTGGGAGAGGCCTGAACCTGAGGGCGGCTTCATGGCCTCTACCCTCGCAGATCCCTTGGTGTCACCCAGTGGTAGCCCTGTTGCCTGTTGGGAGAAGGTTCAGGCTGAGCCTTCCCAGGGCTCTGGGATCCTACTTGGTGGCAGGCGATGCCACCTGCCCCCTCCAGCCTCTGCCCCGTAGCTGAGCAGCGTTGACCACACGTTCCCCGGCGGCAGGTCACTCGAGAACCGCTCCTCGCGCAGGGCCGCGTGCCCGTGTTTCCGCTGCCCGTCTTCCGAGGAACCACTCGGAGCCTCGCGCGTTGTCCGGTCTTTTGTGACCTCAGTGCGGTCCTCCTGAACGTGTGTGCCGCTTCCTTCCACCCTGCCGTCACACTGCTTCCAACGAAACCTTGAAGAGGCTCTCCAGGAACCCGGGATCAGCAGGACACGCTGCCGCTGGCCATCTCTTGTCGTGCTGAAACTAGCCGGATGCACGAGGGGAGGCGGAGATGGGACCTTTTTAATGAAGACCAGAAAGCGAAAACAAGAATTGCTTCGGGGTTTAAAAAAAAAAAACAAAACTAAACCAAAATCCACGTTGCTATAAGTGATTAGAGGAACTGATCCAACTGAGCACTCGGGGAAAGGAAAATCTATCGTGGACACTCACTGCTGATTTTGGGAAGCAAATGACACATGAGTTACCGACCGTGGGGGAAGCAGATACTCATCTGGTTTATTGCCCCTGCCTTGCAGCGCCGTGACTGTACCTGGAATATTGCTCCGGTTTCAGTGGTGTGTCACTGGAAAAACAATCTCTTTTCCTGCTGTTATTTCCTAAATAAAGCTGGAAGGACTTTGGGAAAGAGACCAAAAAACCTCCAAAGCAACTGTGTCATCTGGGAAGAGATGGACTCTCTCTGCCCCTGGAGAAGCGGCCGCGGACGGAGAGCGAGTCAGTTCTTGGCTCTTTAGGTTTGTCCCTGGGTGTTAGTGAGAAACGCGATTTTTGCAGGCGCTGCTGGACACCCTGGAGCGCTCGGAAGTGTGTAACGATGCGCTGGGTGGGGATGTGAAATCAGAGCCACGAGAACACGATGCTGAATTCCTTCTGTGCGCTACCTCGGCAGGTCGGGAGGTCAGCAGTGAGCCGAGTTGCCGCTTTCCCGCGGATGGGCGGTGATCCCACAACCCCACTCCGGGAGGTTTGTCGGGCCAGTAGAAGAACAGATGGGAAAGGTTAATTGCAGGTTGTTCTACCGGACTCTCGCCTCCCTGAAAGGTGAGAGGTTGCCTGGGAAGCGCTTTGTGTCCCGTTGACGTGGTATTTCCCTCTCGTGGTTAAATTCAGAGCGAACGCAACTGATGTCGCCGCGGTGCGTTGCGGCGAGGAGTCGCGTATGGCCTCTCCCAGCGCGTCCCATCCATCCCAGTGGTTGCCACGACTGGGATGCAGGATGCGCTACCGGCTAGCGTGGGTTCTTCCATCGGAGCAGGATATTGAGGGAGACGGAAGAAGTGAAGCCGTTGGATTGCTTCTGAGTAATCCTTTTGCAAACACCGCAGTGTGACTGTTCATCACTTAACCGACTCACCGGTTTGCAAGCGGCTAGATGGGCCGATTTCTCTTGCGGCTTCTTGGAAAAGTCTGGATGTGTCACAGCGAGGGCTGCTAACGGGCTGAAGAGACACGGGAAGGCCACGGCAGGAAACCCGAGATCAGCTTTCTGCCTGCTGGGAAAGGGCTTGGGCCGCCCTGAAGCACCAGCCTGGCCCTGGGTGGGGTGACCCTCGGGGACAAGGGGTCTCGCTTCACCTCTCCGGCCGGGAAAGCTGCAGCGCTTCGTGCCGGAGTCAAACCGGTGGTGAGTCTCACCCAAAAACACGCATCCTCGAGAGGATGTGCCCCAGCCCCAGGGAGGTTAATTGGTGTGTTTAATTACTGAGATGCCTACCACAAAGCCCCAGCAGCCCTTGGCTCAGGGATGATGCTGAAGGTGTTACAAATCCTCGGGATCGCTTTGGGGAGCGACAGTTGACTGAGATAAACCAGCAGTGGGATTAAAATCCATTTTTGAGCGGCCTGCGGATGTCAGCCCGGGCTGTGAAGGTGGCCCGGGCCATGCCCTCCCCTCACTCAACCGTGCAGTGTGACCCCAACGCAGCATCCCTTTGACTCCCGCTGCAGTCGGAGCTTTTCTCTAACCACCCTGGGCAGGAGCTGGTCGTGCTGGCAGGAGCACTGGATTCCTGTTGACCCTCGGGGTTTACCTCTGCTTTGGGCAGCAGAAAGCTGGGCTTGACTTTCACTTTTCTCTTTTGCAGACTGCGCTCAGCTCCCGTAGGTTTGACCTTTAGCAGCCTTTCAGGATAAAGTGCGAGAGATCCGCTCTCCGGGACAGGAGAGCAGGCCCAGCGCCAGTGGGAGCTCGTTCTGCTGTTGCCGAAGGCAAACGCTCCAGCGTTAATTCTCCGTAGGAATGCTTTGGCTCCTTCTGAGGAGAGAAACCTCCCCGTCCCTCAGCCCCTCGCTATGGCTCCTTCATCTTCCCAGAGGCTTTGCCTTGGCCGCTTGCGTGCGTGGTCTGGTTCTGGCTGCTCACGGATGCTTGTTCAGAGTCCGAGATGCTGCCTCCTCCGTGGGGGTTGCTGGAGGATGAGGGGAGGTGGTCAGGGACGAGCTCTCCCTTCCCCAGCCCCAAGCGCCCGGTCGCCTGCTCCGGGCTCCGCAGACGCTGCCCTTCAGGGCACCTTCCAGCCAGGGGCTGGGGCTAAAGGTGTTTGTGCCTGGGCTCTTCGTGGGGTAATGCCAACGCGGCTGTACGGGGGGGAACGAGCGCCAAACGGGCGTTTGGGAACACTGGGTGCTGAGGACAGAAGGAGCCCAGAGACAGATGGAGGGTTCAGACCCAACCTACACAGGATTGGGTTCAGACCCACAGCACGTGTCAACCCTCAAAAGCGTCGAGCTCGCTGCTCGCCGTGGCGCTGGGGCTCCCGACACTAAACAGACCACAACAGGCTCCGTATTTCGGCGACTCCGCAGCTGGTGTTCGATGCTCCGAGCTGCGCCGTGGCCTGGGCTACCCAGAGAGCAGAGGACACGCATGGCAAGGGGAGATGCTGGAGGGAATGTCTGTATTCCTTGCGGGCAGCTGTGTTCCCATTGGAATTGCCCCATCCCTGGATGTCTTGCCCCATCCCTGGATGTCTTCAAGGCCAGGCTGGATGAAGCTTGGAGCAACCTGGTCTAGTGGAAGGTGTCCCTGCCCATGGCAGGGGGGTTGGAACTAGATGATCTTTAAGGTCCCTTCCAACCCAAACCATTCTGCGATTCTATGAATTCTTTCCTTGAGGCTCAGTGGCAGGAGATATTTCTTCCCAGCCAGGCGAGGGGAGCGAATGCTGCTGTTTTCAGGGGCGGCAGCCGGTGCCATCGTGGTCTGCGGAGCGGGGCTGGAAGCAGCAGTTCCATGGAAAATGACTTGGGGTGGATGTTTTGGACCCTCCGGTGTCTCCAGGTGGCGATGCTTGGGATGATGTGTGCGTTCAGCTCACGGGCTGGTCTCCTACGTGCTCCTGTTGTGAGCAAGCAGGGCTCTGCTGGCGGGTGGTCATCCCGGTTTTCTCTTGGGAGACGGAACGGGTGCTGGTGCTCTACCAGGATAAAACCTACCACGTGGTTTTCCTGCTGTTGGATGTGCCGAGCCGGGGGTGGCAGAGCTCTGCCTGAGGCAGGGGGGTGGCTGGGGGTCCTGGGAGCCGGGGGCTGTGTCCATAGGAGCCTGTGACCCAGGAGCCAGAGGGGTTGGTGTGTCGGGCAGCAGCAGCTCCCTGTGCGGATCCAGCACGTTCCCTTGTCCTTTCCACAGCCGGAGACGGCAGCCTGGGACATCGACAGGGCTGTAGTACAAAACCTGTGGGTTTTCCCACCCGAGAGCTCTGTGCTCCAGAATGTAACGTGCGTGTAGGTGTGTTTGCGTCTCTTCCATTGATTGGAAAGTTTAAACCCAAGAAAAAAGCTAAACCTTTTCCTCAGCTACCTGTTTGGAATCAGGCGCCGCTTTCCCCTTCTTCCCTGCCTTGTGGCACCATCCCTGCTGGGAGAGACGGTGCCTGGGGGGAGATGAACCGGCGTGGAAGTACGGAGCCCGCTGTGCTTCTCACGGGCTTGGCAAGGAGCTCTCCCGCTTTTACACCAAAGAGTAAGTAAATTCCCTGCTCTTTCCCCTTCCCTCTTGTGCTTGGGGTACGGGGGGACCAGAGCTGGCGCCGAGGGAGGGCGAGCTCTCCGGTGTGCGCCTTCCGAGCACGTAAAGCATTTGGCAGAGGTGCCCTTGGATTTTCTTCCCTTCAGGGGGACTCTGAGATGGGGCAGAAGGACAAAGTCCCCGAGCTTGCTGGTATCGGGC
>NW_010263830.1:43172-43471 GCF_000690775.1 Eurypyga helias
GTAGATCCCCCCCCGCTTGCTCCCGCCGAGCCGCGTCCCCACCAGGCTGAGTCCAGTTTCCATTGAAATCCTCGGGTTCTGGGGTTTAGGGAAACATGCAACCCGTAAGATATTTAAAAGCCAACCTCCTCAGCGGCTGGGTGTTGTTATCCCACAACAGGTAACTCTGGTTTAGGGTTACGGTTAGAGTTTGCGTCTTCTTCCTGAAAGGAGAAAAGTTGGAGCCCTGAGCCGGCTTTGGGAACGCGCCCCCAGCCCACCACCGCTCGGGGTGGGTTCGCGGTGAGTGGGAGCCAGGA
>NW_010263831.1:0-10451 GCF_000690775.1 Eurypyga helias
TTTCTATGATTCCATGAAATATAGTAATCCTGGAGGAAAACAGTTGCTAATGTGGGAGTAGAAAGGCACTAGGTGATGCACATGTTGTTGTTGTAGCCTAACAGCACATACATCCTGCTACTGCAGAGAGATTGCATTTTAAAATATGCTCTGCCCAGAGGTGTCAGAACGCGTGCTCTTGTTTACTTGGTAAAAGGCCTTGTACTGGGATCACCTGGTAAGGCAGAAAAATCAGGGGAAGTCGGGATGTGAGTGTCATCTCTTAAAAAAAAAAAAAAAAACCACACCACAGTTGTTGAAGTTAGACTTTTTAATGAGATTAATAAATACTGACATTTCATAAGAAGTTCCTGGCTAAGTATTGAAGTACTAAACCAGTTTTTAACGACTGCAGAAGAAACCAGATGACTTCATAGTATTAGTCTTGTGCAGCTGCATTAATTGGCTTCTTCATTTTGAATATATTAAACAACAGAATATTTCAAGTCAGTGTGCCAATTTACAACTTTTTATTCTAGTTCTAAAATCTGAAGGCTTTTGTGACTGATTCATGCCTCAGCAACTGAGAGAACATCTCTTGTGTTCAGCGTATAAAATATTTTACCTGATTGACCACTTCTGCCAGCCAGCATGTCTTAAGGCGGTCGGTTTAATAAAATTGCATAGTGTTTGTTTCTTTGATTTTTGGATTCCAAGTAACCACACCTTCACATAGTTTCATCTTCTGTTGTGTCACTTATACTGAATGGTTAAAAATAGTGGAATCTGATAAGAGGGAACAATTCATGTCAGTCGTGTACATGTACGCTATTGCCAGTTAGCCAAAAATAATGATGACCATACTGTAAACATTGCATTAACAAAATGTATGACCTTTATTCCATGGTACTTTTTGTACTTGTGGTGTAAAATAATAGGTTGGAATTAGCAATTTTTGCTTTTAGATGCACTTCAAAATACCTTATTTGGGACAAGCAGGTAACAGGACTCTCCTTCAAAAATCATTCTAGCTGATTGCTCTGAGTAACTTCATAAGAATATAAGATATACTATCCAGGATTTGAAAAAGTCAGTTCTGTGTAAATTTTCTCAGTCCTAACACTGTAGTTATGTTTGTTTTTAGCAAAGTCTGAAGAAAGCTGGGAATCCCCCAAACAAGTTAAAAAGAAGAAAAAAGCAAGAAGGGAAACGTGAACTTCCTGAGATGGACATGTGTTGCTGAATACTGTCATGAAGATTATGCTGTTTATGCAATAATTTGTGAACATGTACAGAATTTTATATAAATTTCAAACAGTTTTTAAAACAGAACTGCTGTGAACACAAACATCTTTCAAAAGGAATCAAAGGAAAGTAACTTTATGATATAGCAAACAGAACATGCTACATTTGAAAGACATTCTGAAGAGTCTGTTTTTCCAACTTTTGGAGAGAGATCTTAATTAATAAAACAAACTGGTTTTACAACACAGTGCCCTGTTTACAACAGATTATGCTCTCATCTACAGCTGCGGATAAAAGATTTAATTTCAAGGAAGGGTTTTCTGTAAAAATAATTGTCTGTACAATAGTGGGTGTTTCTTGCCTCTCTCTTGAGTGATGCATTGGAAGCACAGAATGTCAACCATTTGAATTTGTTTCATGCCTAAATCAAAGTGCTTTGATTAAATACGTAATCTGCCATATCTTTACCGTAAGTTGGTTAGCAAGTCTGCTAGCCCTTAGAGAAATCACAAGTGCAAATCATTAACCATTTGTACAGTCAGACCTTCATGGTTTATTATATGAAGTTAACACAATAAAACTGCTTTGGGTTAAAAGTTCAAGAATGTGATTTGAAACTCGAGTGTGGTTCATGAAGTTATTTTTTATAATGTCTGTTACCTTACTTGAATTGTTGAAGATAACAGTATATTTTTAAGAATGCAGTAATGTGCATAAAATTTGGTTTTCTCCTTCATTCCCTACAGCTCTTGGTTGATTCAGATTCCCATCTAAAACTGTATCCTTTCAACTTTTAATCTTGAATTGAAATCAAACGTTCCCTTCCCTTAACACTTTTTAACTTACCGTATCCAATTCTGTTCTGCCATGCCCAATTCTGTTCTCTGTTACTGTAACTCTGAAGAAAGCAAAGTGAACGTTTTTCAGAACTCACAAATTGTTTGGGATTTCAAAGATCTGTTGGAGAACCGGAGTGGCTTCAGACAGCTTTAATTGACATTGTCAAGACCAGTTATCAGGAACACATTTTTTTACTGCCTTAACCTGTAGTATGTAGAATGTGTCTAGACTTCTGGACAGGAGCTAGTGGTTTTTATATAAAAAATAAAAATAAAAATTCATGCAAGTATAGCAGTTGTAAAATAAAGACCATTTCCCGCTTTAAACTGTTAATTAAAATGGTGTTTAAGACGTGTTGTCATTTTCAGGCACTGTGTAATTCCATGGTATCAAACTGGCAGATGTGTTTGTGTCTGTAAGGTGCATGCTCAGCCATGTACACTGTAAATAGCCTTTACAAAAATGTCTTTGATAAGGATGTTAACATCACCTGGCAAATGCAGTTCAAGAAGAGCCACGACCTTTTTTTTTTCATTTGGTTTTCTTTTTTAAAGGATTGACTTGTGGGTTTTGTGGCACCAGCAGAATTGTTAACAGCTGTAACACGTGGTACTTATCAACAATCTTGTACTGTCTTACTGTACTTGACTGCAGGTCAACCAAGGCGAGAACAGTTAACGCAGCAAGCAGGTTTTAATTGTACTGAAAATGCACCTTGCTAATGGGGAGCTTTCCTAATAAATGGATACTAACTTGCACGGGTGTTAACTCCTGTGTATCAGGAACATGTGACACTCTAAATTGATTTGTTAAAATAAATTGAGCATATTGACAGTATGGATTTATTTACTGGGAGGGAGTAATGCCCAAGACTGATACCTGTCAAGATTCATGTAAAATAAATTCAGAACTTGGCTCTTCACGGGGTATATGAGGCAGACATGAAAACAGGAGATCACAAAACCACGCAGAGTCCTTTGCATGTAAATACTACTTTGATTTTACTTGTCTTCATGGTAAAGGTTGCAAACAATACCCTTTGAATTCAGGTTTGTAATGTATGTCCAAAACATCCTGTTTCCAATCTGTATGTTGTGCTACCAGCCTCGTTTGTGGAGAATGTGAAGATTTTATGTAATGAGAGAGGCTGCCCCCAAGCGCTTTTGCTGCGTAAACTCTTTTCTTCCCTCTTGAAGATTGGTGATATCTCTGGGTTAGTCAGCTCTGGCTCTTGAATAGCTTGTCATGCTGGAAAAAAGAAAACAAACTAGTTAACAACGTAGGAACCCTGCTACTGAGCTGCTGCTGCTAAGCAGGATCAAAGGAATAGGTAGCCTTCCTTTCACAGTGGTGTTACCTGGTTAGCAGCACCTCTTACTGTTTTCTTCATGTGCAGTTTCAGTGTCTCGGGAAGCAAAACTTGCTTCGTTTGACATGGGTTAAAGAGGTGGTAACTGTATAGCATATTGTCTATAAATAGAAACTTGGTTATCTATGTACTGTCTTGTTTCTATGACTCCAGCAGTGGTTAGTCTTAACGATACACTGAATCCAGGCTTTGGTACTTGGCTAGAAAGAGAAAACACCATTTTTTATAAAAACTTAACCATTTTCTCTCTTCTTTTTAATTTTTGTTGTTGAATGCATGGAATGGTTTCATGAATCAGCTATGTTGGGGTTTTCTAAATACTCTAAAATTATTTGTACGCGTAATTTAAAGTTGTGATGATGTGTAGTTGGATAGCCATGGCATATTTTTGTTTCTTTTGTGGGGAGGGGAAGGTGTACAGAATTCACGTGTGTTTGTTACGAAGGTTAGCAACTGTGCACTGCTTTGAAGGGGGGGTGAAAAATGTATTTCTGATGCCCTTTTAGAAGTCTAAAGGAAAAAAAGTGCAGGGGAAAAGCACTACTTTAATATTTACTAAGAAAGAATGTACATATTAAAAACATTTCAAACTTTATAGAAATACTTCTAGTACTGTTGTGTTGTAACTGAAATGTATCTCGCTGGAAACTGCCTCCCTAATAGTTCCTAGCTGTGGGGTTGTCCTGTGAATAAGGCAGACCTCAGAATACGTGATTCAGCCAGCTGCTGTTAGTCAGTTTTGCCTTTAAATGGCTCCAGTTGGTTGCCAGTCAAGATTTCAGTTGGTTTAAAAAAAAAAAAAAAAAACCACCACACAAAACCAACCAAACAAACAAAAAAACCCAAACATGCAAGTGTCTTGCAGCTGTTTGTACCTGTGAGTCTCCTGGTGACCGCTGAGTACCAACGGAGGACAGAGTTTCGGTCTTCCAGGCCAGCATGGAAAGATTTCCTCACTGTTCTGCTGTAAATTGGGGGCTGGGAATACCACTAACAAAATTAATTACTTCTGAAAAGTTACTGGTAAAATTACTTTACTATAAAAATTGCAAGTGCTTTGCTTAAGTTGAGAACAAAGAGTGTCATCAGAGTGAATTTAGGGGGGGAGGAAGGGCCAGGAAGGGCTGCATGGCCGACAGTAGTGCGGTGTCACCACAGCTTTTATTCCCTGCAGGACTAACGGAGCTGCTGTTTGTGGGGGTGTATGCTGGGAGCAAAGTGGGAGAACTCGGATTCTGTTTGTTGGGCGGGGGCGAATTACTGTTTCCTGGACTCTAAAGCACGTTGCTATTTGTGGTTCACAGACTGTTCTTACTGAGACTTGAAGTGCTAAAATTACCTGGTCTCCATATTGGGTCCCTTCAGTCTGAAACTATTGACTTGTGTTCTTTAAATATTTGGTTAGTTGTACAAAGCTGAAGGTTTCTGACTCGCTGAAAATCAGTTTCCTTACTGAAACCATGATGGTTTTAATTTTGACGTATTCTGAAAAATTGCACTTAAAACTCTTTAACATGAAACTCCTGGTTTCAGGGTTTCATACAATGCACTTTAAAAGAAACACATGCTTAGGAACATCTGCAGCTCGGATCAAGTATGTTTTCTTTCCTACGTGTAGCATGGAGTGACCTCTTAACTTGGCTCGGTATTTTTAATGCAGGCCGTGGCAGAGGAGCCAGGGACCACTCAGAACTGGTTCACCGCAATGAGCTCACCAAACTGATTCGTTTAAGACTGTTCCCTCTTTTCTCTGGGGTGGCAAGTCTTTTACACACACAGCGTTTCCACTTAGCTGTTCAATAAGTGATTCCTTATTTCAAATATCTGATGAAGTATAAACCAGACACTCAGTGTTTGCAGAGACCGTTCTGACTCAGGCTTGTTTTTCACAACTGTCTTTGCCCGTCCTTACCCCTAGGCTAACGAGCAAAATCACACCTTGAGTCATGGCTGGGAGTTAAGCTCTGGATGGGAGATAACTCCTCTCTGATGTGATCCTGTAACTTGGACTTGCTGACTCCTGGACAGCCGGGCTTGTCTTTCCAAGAGTCATGCTGGGCCTGGAGGGCAGCGTCTTCCTGAGACTTAGCCACTTAGCTGAAAGAACAGGGGCTGTATCAGCTGATGGTCCCTCTGCCGCTGGGAGACCCAGTGGCTGGGTGTATATCCAAGGAGATGTATGAGCCTTGTTTCTGCTCTCGGAAGTCTCCGAAGGCATTAGGAAAGATAGGTCACCTTGCATTTTCACCCATACACATATACAGCCATTGTGCATCAAAAATATCTGCAGGCATGTCTGAAACCACTGCGGAATTCGCTTTCCCAAGGCCTTCACATTGTTGGAAGTTTAGATCTGACCGGAGCAGAGTGCAATCCTATGTGAAAGCAGTTCGATGGCCTCTTCTGGTTTATAGTCTCTGGTTACTAGAAACGAGGCAACATCTTTCTGAATGAGAAAGAGACAAGGCCGAACCCGTCCTTGCAATTTTTGAAAAACTACAGGCTGGATTCTAGATTGACTGCAAGTGCTAAATCACCCTGACTTAAAGCTGCCTTATGTCTAGCTCGAATTAATTCGTTTTCCATGGTTAGTTACTTTGTTGAATTTCCTGTGTGCATATGCTGTGATTAGGTATTTCCTTAAACTTTTCTCCGTTGCCTTGAAAACTGAAAGAATTACCTTATAAAAGGGTGAGAGGAGCTCAGGCTGTTTAGTTCACTGCCCCCTCACCTTTTTTTGTCACTTGTGCACAAACGAACTCCTGGAAGGCTCCCAAATGCAGTTGTACCAAAGTCAACCACTATTGCTTTGTGCCTGCCAGGGGAAAGAAGGGCTGCCCGAAATGGGTGATATTCCATGTATCCATAATAATCTATGCCTTGGGAGCTGGGGTATTTCAGGGATCTAGTCCACGCTGAAACTCTTGTTTTCTTCATTCTTGGTTCATCTTTGAGTTAAGCAAGAGATGGGAAACTAAAAGTGGACAGGCAAGCTATGACCGGCAAGGTGATCTTTTCCTGACTCTAAGCATGAATATGCCAGCATCAAATGTAACTGGCAAAACTTCTTGCAGCCAGAGTGTTTTCCTTAAAGCTTCCCTTCCAGATCTTCATCCCATCTTGGGGAGAGGGAGAAGGTTTTTAAGATAGCTTTCTGGAGCCCAGACGACTTGGAAGACCAAACGTGTTCCCTGTACAGACAGGTCCTTGTTTTGCCAGGTAACCCAGCCATGAGCCCCCTGTGCCCAGTGGCTTGGAACTGTGTGTTGTGCCTTATCTGAGGGACTGTGAAATCTCTAGAAAACACCTCAAACTGAGCATAAAAAATGGGGTTACATTTGAATGAACTGGGATTCAAAAGCCACAAAAGCCCTCCTTAAGCTGGCCAGTTATGCTTCCCCCCTGTTTGAATGCAGGGAAATTACGAACAGAAAACACCAGACTACTATAAAATTCCACACAACTGCTACCTGGCTTTCCGTATGTGTGGGGTTTTTCCTGTGGTATGCATAAAACACATCCCAGTAGTTGTATGTTCTGTGAGTCAAATCCTGGAGTTACCAAGGTGTGTTTCTCCAGAGGTTGGTTTGAGACTTTGGGAGGTCCATGTGTTCTCCTTCACAGACTGTACTGCTTTAGCCTAATGCAGTGCCAAACTCTGTCCTCATAACCACCAACAGGGTCTGGATGCTTCTGAGTTACAGAAGAATGTAACAAAAAACCAAACAACCTGTCTTTTTAATAAGCAAAACTAATGTTACTCAGATTTGACCAAGGGATTGAAGACTTTGGAACAGTAGTGGCAGTAAACTGTATTTAAGTGCTTTCCTGGAGTGGGCTCAGGATGCTCGGCACTTGGTTGAACTGAGCTGGAAAATCAATACTGTGCTGTTTTATATTCACGTACTACAGAGATGCAGTTCAAAGTCATCTGAGTCATGCAGCCTGTTGTTAGCTGTGGAACCTCTTTACGGAGTTCTAGGAGTGTGTCTTCTGCCAGTCCTTGGTAGGCATGCAGAACGGCAGATTTAGTGATTGGGTTTGCAGTGATTAAAACAAAACACTTCAGCTTGTACAGCCTTGAATACACTTTGTACACTTTGTAGACTGTGATATATGCATAATTGAAGGGTTCTAAAGCTGGGCATGTCGGTGACTGAAAGGTGGGAGTTCCTTACCCAAGGATTGCCATGCGTTTTGGACTTATGCACTCACGTCGTGCAAATACTAGGCTATGGGAAACTTGGTCAGAAGTCATAGAATCACAGAATGGATTGGGTTGGAAGGGACCTTAAAGATCATCTAGTTCCAACCCCCCTGCCATGGGCAGGGACACCTTCCACTAGGCCGGGTTGCTCAAAGCCTCATCCAGCCTGGCCTGGAACACTTCCAGGGATGCGGCATCCACAGCTTCTCTGGGCAACCTGTTCCAGTGCCTCACCACCCTCTCCGTGAAGACTTTCTCCTTGATATCTAATCTAAACCTCCCTGTTTTCAATTTAAACCCGTTCCCCCTTGTCCTGTCACTACAGGCCCTTGTAAAAAGCCCCCCCCAGCTCCCTTGTAGCCCCTTCAGGTACTGGAAGGTGCTATAAGGTCTCCCCGGAGCCTTCTCTTCTCCAGGCTGAACAAGGCCAACTCTCTCAGCCTGTCCCCATAGCAGAGGTGCTCTAGCCCTCTGAGCATCTTCATGGCCTCCTCTGGACTCGCTCCAACCGGTTGATATCCTTCTGATGTTGTGGGTCATGTGTGTCACATCAGAAAATAGGTTTCCGCCTGTTCACTTCCAGGCAGAACATCGTGTCATGCAGCACAAGGTCAACATACAGAAGTAGGATCACGAGTGCTTCACTTTGCATTAATAATTCCATCGCTAAAGATCTTGACTTTGCGCTTGTGTGCCGCTGGGATTCATCCCTCTGCGCTGCCAGAGAGCATTGTGCTATAACACACTTCCATACGTAAAGACTTCACGCAATGCTGACATCTCTTGAGAGCAACACAGGCTGTCTTTCACACAGTTTTAATTCTGCTTTGCGTTGCTACTCTATGGAGGGCATCATAAAGTTTGAGGCTTTAAACTCTTTAGACTTAATCGCTCCCAATTTTTCTTGAGCAGTCCACCTCAAAGAAGGTATTTTGGCAAGTTAACTGGGGGAAGAATTCCTAACTGCAAATAGCATTATTTATGGCAAACTAGTGATCCAGCCCTGCTCCACGTGAAGAGAGCTATCGGCAGGGTGTTCTGCCAGGGCTTTAAGGATGTCAGCGTGGCAAAACCTCTCAGCAAGGGGTGCGTTGTACTGTTGTGTTCCTACAGGCTTGCCCCACCGAGTTGGACATAATTTCAGAGCACTACCGGGGTTGCTTTAAACATTGACTGAACAAGATGCTGAGTTTATACAAAATAGGAGGCACTGCTCCCCAGAGTGACATGTGGATCACTCTGGTCTGCAGTGGTACGGTTTCCATGTGCCATACCCAAGCCACTTGTATTCCAAAGGTTTGTACGTAGGTTTGACGCTGAGTTGCAACAGAGATGATGGGTTAGAATTGTATGTTAGTGCCATTAAGTTTTCTCTGTGATTTTACCCGTCCGTTACTGAATAGCAACTTGAGTTGGGAGATCCCTGCAATGTTGGCTCCATCAGGATTTCCCAAAGTTGTTTCAGACTATAATGAAATGTATTCAGATGTGAGTGCCTATGAAATGCTTTACAGTCACAATACAGAAATACACATCAATAACCTGTACTGGGGCACACAGCGGAGAGCATCGTGGTTGTGAGACATGCTTTTGAAGTGATGTTTATACTGCACGTGGGGTCAGTTGACAAATAATGTTATTTCAGTAGAATTATATTGGTATTTATGATGCTATTTGCTGCACAACAGTGGAGGATGAAAAATTAGGCCTATGATTTGAACTGTCAATGTTACTTCCGGTGTGAGAGATCCTAAGAGGACATTTGAAGTACCTTGTGATGAAGACAACCCAAGAGTATCTTTTGGTTTCTGTAATTGGAAGAACATTAGCAGCCTTGATCTGTCTCTCTTTAGGAGAGACAATGTAAAATACAGTACTGGAGAGCTTCGGTCTCACTCCACATACACGCGCCTGGTACTGGTGGCTCCATCTTATGTAGCTTTTAATCTAAATTTCCAAGCTGCAGTTCCCAATACATACTAAAGATTTACAAATTGGAGCAAACTTCATCCAATTAAACTTTCTGCACCATCGGCGCCATAAAGAAGCGTTTTCCTTACTCTTGAAGTAACACCCATCCATGCTGTATCTCTGCATTTCATGATGCCTGAAGACCGTGCGTCTGTAATTATATCTACTGTATATGAAAGGTGTTATGTTGCATGTACAGTATTTGCTGTTTGCCTCTGCGTGCGCCACAGAAGAAGGTGAGTATTGGCTAACAGTGTTTGAATTGCTGCCATGTGCTCAGCAAGTCAACCGTCAAGGGCATTCAGGACAGATTGAAGGTGGCAAACCCAGCTGACATTTTCATGGCATAAAGCCAGCAGTCCTAGGGCACGTTCTCCAGGCTTGGCTGGTGAGCGAGTTTAATAGCTTCATCAATGACCTGGATGAGGGGATCGAGTGCACCCTCAGTAAGTTTGCAGATGACACCAAGCTGGGCAGGAGTGTTGATGTGCCTGAGGGTAGAAAGGATCTTCAGAGGGATCTGGACAGGCTGGATTCATGGGCCGAGACCAACTGTATGAGGTTCAACAAGGCCAAATGTTGGGTCCCGCACTTGGGTCACAACAACCCCTTGCAATGCTACAGACTTGGGGACGAGTGGTTGGAAAGCTGCCTGGCAGGAAATTACCTGGGGCTGTTGGTTAACAGCCAGCTGAACATGAGCCAGCAGTGTGCCCAAGGAGGCCAGTGGCACCCTGGCCTGCATCAGGAACAGTGTGGCCAGCAGGACTAGGGCAGGGATTGTCCCCCTGTACCGAGCACTGGTGAGGCCGCACCTCGAATCCTGTGTTCAGTGTTGGG
>NW_010263831.1:10480-19339 GCF_000690775.1 Eurypyga helias
TGTCCAGAGAAGGGAATGGAGCTGGGGAAGGGTCTGGAGCACAAGTGCTGTGAGGAGCAGCTGAGGGAGCTGGGGGTGTTCAGCCTGGAGAAGAGGAGGCTCAGGGGAGACCTTATGGCTCTCTACAGCCACTTGAAAGGAGGGCACAGAGAGGTGGGGTTGGTCTGTTCTCCCAAGTGACAAGTGATAGGACAAGAGAAATGGCCTCAAGTTGTGCCAGGGGAGGTTTAGACTGGATATGATATCTTCACCAAACAGGTTGTCAGACATTGGAAGGGACTGCCCAGGGAAGTGGTGGAGTCACCATCCCTGGAGATATTTAAAAGATGTGTAGATGTGGCACTTCACTTGGCAGTGTTAGGCTAACGGGTGGACTTGATGATCTTAAAGGTCTTTTCCAACCTAAAAGTTTCTGTGATCCCCATTGGGGGACTCCATATTAAGCAGTAGATGGGTAAATTGGCAGAGGATGTGACACTATGAGAAAGTCAAACCCTCTTCTTAGTGCAGAAAAAAATAATATGGGTGAGACTGGAAGTTTCTGTAAACTTCTGCCTGCGGTGAACACCAGTGAGAGGAACCGGATGGCATGCCCTGGAGTTTGCTCAAGAGTCCGGTAAACCTCTAAGACAGCAGGAAAAGAGGAATGCTATTCAGCTGCTTTTAAGTTGGTGATAGTTGGAAGACAGCAGGAAAAGAGGAATAACTCTATAGATATTCAAAGTGATGATGATGATGCTATTCAGCTGCTTTAAAGTTGGTGATAGCTCAAAGCTCAGGTTATTGGTACCTAAGGTACTCAACAACAAAACGCACTTTAGGGAGAATGGAAACAGGCTCCCAAATAAAGTGGTGAGTTACTGCTTGAAGCCTGACTAGCATCTAAAAAGATGAAACTGGGAAGTGTTTGCTGTATAACTTACAGGCAGTAATAAATAACAATTATGGAAGATGTGTTGTTTTAATGCCTCTTGACTGTACTTAAAAATCAGTGTGGGTTCTTAATAGGATGGAAGAAAGTGATGTATCACTAGAATGGGATTGGTAATAAAAGACAAAATGATCATGACTTCTCCTAGATAGAAGTAACAAAACATCCAAACAAATGCTTAAACAGACAATGATTGGTGAGCAAAACTGGGAGAATATCTACATTCTTCTACATTAAAAGAAAAAGAAAAAAAGAGCTTTTAAAAGAAGGTGAAAACCCCATAATCACATAATGAAAGAAGGAATAAAATCTGGCAACATTCCCAGTGTTGAACCATACTCAAATGAATCCATAAATTAAACATTAACTAATCTAACTAATGGATCTAAGAGGAAGTAAATTCTATTTGATGTATATTAGCTTTTCTTAGAAGGTCTGCCTCTCCTATCCATCAAAGACCTGTGACCTCTCTGACTGCCAACTCAACACGGCATTAAAACCCCTCACTGAGATTTCCTTTGCTCAAGCAAGCTGGCGAGCAGTAAGACACTGCTGGTAACGTAACAATCTATTTATCCAACAGCTCCATCTCATCTTCATATGCTGTATTTCATGTTCTATAATTGGCTACAGACTGTGGAGGAAGAGCACCCATCTCTACCTGGCAGTTTAATAGGTCAGAAGGCAAAGACAACTCTAAGCATGACCTTCCACTGGTTTGGTGTAGTGAAAGGTCAAGTTTAAATCCCAGGAAGTTTGATTCCGAGTAGTGAGGAGGAATAGGGTGTACAATCTCAATACTGTGTCCATTGATTAAATAAATACTGTCATGACTGATACTGTGTCCATTGATTAAATAAATACTGTCATGTCTGATGCCTGCAGGCTTTTTACGAAACTGGCTAGATCCACATGCTAGTGACAAGCAATAAACATACTTAAAGGGCTGGAAGCAGTGTCTGATGGATAGAGATTTAATTTATCAGAAAGTCTTGGAGAGGACTTTCCCCATCCCTGGCTGTCTTCAAGGCCAGGCTGGATGAGGCTTTGAGCAACCTGGTCTAGTGGAAGGTGTCCCTGCCCATGGCAGGGGGGTTGGAACTGGATGGTCTTGAAGGTCCCTTCCAACCCAAACCATTCTGTGATTCTATGATTTCATAGTAGACCAGAAGTCACTAGGATACGAGGAGCTAAAGGGCTTGTTAGCCTCGTGGAGGAAGAGATGATGAGTTGGAGTTGGATAAACAATACCTGCACTTACAGATGTGGTTGATAACGGTTGCCAAGCTGTCAGGATTAGTGGTAGTGTCTCCACTCCTCAGTGTCTTCCGGCATGCTGGGCCTGCAGAAGGGAAAAGTTAAAGCTCTTCCACTCCCCTGGGGTTAAGATGGTGAAGAAGGTTCACTAGCTCTGTTTAACTGGGAGAACTGAGGTTATTACAGAAATTCACAGACTTTTTACCCAGGTAAAAGGAGAGAGATTTGATGTTCTTTCTTTTTTGGTAAGGTACTGGTTAGTGGTACAGAAACACTGCAGGGTATTGCATTTCAAAGAATAAAGATGCTTTTAAAACATCGTACTCCATCTTTAGATGTACTTTTCAGACTCTGACTTTATATACTTTACTTTTGCGTACTCATCTTGTAACCATTTTTACTAACATCAGTTATTACGTGTATAACAAATCTTCAGTCACACTTGCATTAGCACTTTTTAAAGTGGTGGCTGGCTGGCTAATTAGTACCCTTCTATTTTAGTGTTAAGGGTATATTTTGGTTTAAATAGTTGCTTCAGAGGAAGCCCTTCTTGTATTGCTTTCTCTGGTACCCTTTGAGTGCTTTTATTAGAAATTACCCAGGGAGTTGAGCACCACATGAGGGCTGAAGAACGTGCATAAGAAGGAAGGAGCAGTCAAATGAGGCAGTTGCTCACCAAACCCAGATCTTTGGTACTGCTGGGAAACCCCAGGACACCACTCTGCTGCTCTGGGGTGCCTGGGGCTTGCCATGTGCTCCTAGTGTGGCTCTGGAGGGACCGAGAGCCCTTGGTAACATGGAAGAGTTGGGCTGATGGCCAGCTGATGGATGGTGGCTTGAAAGAGCAGAGCTTGGGCCAGTCTGCAGCCTAGACCACTTCTAAATACTGCCCTGCGCAACAGAGGAGAGGCTTTGAGGTCTGCTGACGGAGGGAAATTTGGAGCAATAGCCCAACTCTCCCAGTCCCACAAGCAAGATTCCCCAGTGAAAGGACAGGGAAGGAATTGCAGTTGCTTTGACTGCTGGAGGTCCCCTTACAGGTAAAGGACCTTGAAACAGTGGTGAGCACTAATGCCATGGCCCAAAAGCCCTGACAGCTAAACATGGTTACAAATGCCCCATGGCTATCACCTGGTGGGGCATCCTGTTGGACAAGGTGGGATCCATACAAATCATACTGGGGGAGCACACAGGAGGAGCAACACCATTAGCAACATGGCCAAGAATAATACTGAAAATCCCATAGTGTAGTTGACCTTGAAAGAAGCATCAAGAAAGGCTGAAGATTATCCATGCTCCCACCTTACAGGCTGGGACCTACAAATCTTCCAGAAAGACAAGGGAGGTGCTGTGACGGAGTGGGGTGGAAGGTCCTTTAGAGGTTTGGCACCACGAGACGAAGACTTGCAGAGGAAAAAGGTCAGAGCTCAGCTAATGCTGTTGAAGAAACTGGATTAAGAATTCAAATCTCTCTGATACATAATTTTACTCCCCAAAGATGGAAATTTCCATACTGCATCAAGCAAACACTGTTTACTGCTCTTTTCAAGACTGGGTGAAGCCATACTGCTACAGGATTCATGAGCCTACTGGTACCTTCAGCAGTGGTTTTAATTCTTGCTCATACCATCTGAAGGATTTGCTTGCTTTCTAAAATACAGTAAAATACTTAAACAGCCGTTATATTCTTGGATTTGTGTTTTGCAGTGGCACGAGGTAAAGTTTGTGATAGAAACTTGTTCAGTGTGTGAAGGTATTAAACCCTGTGGCCTGGTCAGCAGGGAGGAAGGATGGACTCCATGGGGGGCTGTTATCTTGGAGGGCAGCTCTGGGGAAAAGGACCTTGAAGTCCTAGTGGACACCAGGATGACCATGAGCCAACAGTGTGCCCTCGCGGCCAAGAAGGCCAATGGCATCCTGGAATGCATGAAGACGACTGTGGCCAGCAGGTCGAGGGAAGTTATCCTCCCCCTCTGCTCTGCACTGGTGAGGCCTCACCTGGAGGGCTGTGTCCAGGTCGGGGCTACTCAGCTCAAGAAGGACAAGGAACTACTGGAGCGGGTCCAGTGCAGGGTCAGTGAGATGATGAAGGGCCATGACTAGGGACAATGGCCATAAACTGGAAAACAGAAGGTTCAACCTCAACATTAGGAAACACTTCTTCCCTGTGAGGGTGACAGAGCACGGGAACAGGCTGCCCAGAGAGGTGGTGGAGTCTCCTCCCCTGGAGACTTTCCAAAACCGACTGGACTTGTTCCTGTGAGATCTACTCTGGGTGATCCTGCTCTGGCAGGGGGGTTGGACTAGATGATCTCTAGAGGTCCCTTCCAACCCCTTCCTCTCTGTGACTCTGTAAATGTGAGTTCCATTTGTAATAGGGCTGACATGATGGAGCATGTACTTTTGGATGGAGGTGCTCCATACTGGAGCAGGTACGCCTCTGAGGAGGCTGCAGCCCAGGGATAGCATATTGTATCTGACATGGATTTCAGTACGTGTTACCAAATTGCAGATCTGTGGCCAGGCAAATAATTATATAATCACCTAAACTATTTTTGAGGTTTCTAGTGAATTTAGCACAGATGGTTTCTTCACATCCAAAATGTTAATCTGCGTGGCTAGCACGAATGGAAGGCTGGACGAAAAAAGAAAGAGCTGGATCTCGGTGTTCTCCAGAGCTCATCAGCCTTCTTATGTGTCTTATATCTTCACAGCAAAACTGAGAGGCCTTCGAGTCAGAAAAGGAAAAAAGGAAGGAGGCATTAAGGCGAACTTTTCCTTGGAGACCATTTGGCTCTTGTTTTTTCTGATCTGGAAAGCAACATATCAAAATATTTTAATTATATGGCCTTTAAAATCAACAACTTCAAAACAAAATTATGAAACAGTGACCCAGGAGAACTAGAGTTGCAAATGCAGTTTACCATCACGAAAGAATATATGTAAGTATATCAGTTGTTTGAGAGATTAGAATCACTGTCTTCTATAAGGCAAATTATGACAAAATGCCTCAGGAGCGAGACAGAAAGGTCCAGGCATTTCTCTCCATGATTCTTTAAATGTCAGTAATAGAATGAAATTAAAAAAAGAAAGAAATATAAACATTTGTTGTTCATTGTTTGGTAGCGAAACATGAGAATTTGAGTAGCTCTATGCAAGCAGTTACACACCAAGTTGTGCCATTGCAATAGCTCTGTAATAGGCTTCTAAGTAGTCACATGTTGGAGAAAAATACTGTTCTCACCCTGAATTTTTTACACGAACCAGGACAACAAATGACCTTTCGAACCCATTTTGAACTGTCACAGCAGTCTTGTTTTATCGAGTGTTGGCCATCCTCCACGGCAAAGAGATGGTGTCAGGCATTTATTTTAAGGTTACTTCTTTTTTAGAAAGCGTGGGTGGTTTTTTAACTTTGTTACATTAAGTATTTCTGTAGCCCTGATTATTTGAATAATTTGCAGCCATCCTGAAACACAGGCTCTGAAGCAAGCTGAACAAGAACTTGGGCTCTTAAAATGACTCTACCACAATCGAAGCTAATTTCCCAAAGTTGTCACTGCCCTGTGCCCAAGGACAATACCCAGACTTTAGTTTCTGAACAATGTTTAACCCTTTTCTTATCTTGTCTTAACCTGGCCGAACACAAAAGGATTAACAACTCCATTGTGCACTCTAGAGCACGTGGCTAATCCTACAGGCAGAAGATGCAGTTCCCTTGAGCTGCCCTTTTGTGTATTTGCTGTAGGCAACCCTGAGCAACTGAATTATTCAAGGCCAATTGAACTGTGCTCCGTCACTTCTGTGGACTGTGAGTACAGGCAGAAGGTGGGAATGATGCACAACTTCCAAGCCATCCGTCTTCTTCAAGCAATCTTGTTCAGAAAGGTATTAAAAAGGTTTGGAAGAGGAATACCAATTTTAATGAGAGCTAGAAAGCACAAGAAAATGCCAAATGGATCAGACCATCCTCTGACAGGAGCGGCAAGTTGTGCCCGAGAGTGAGGAGATCACGGGGAACACATGGGAGAGTACAGAGCAGAAGCAGAACAGACAATATTGTGACAGGACAAGGGGTAATGGGTTTAAATTGAAAGTGGGGAGGTTTAGATTGGGTATCAGGAAGAAGTTCTTCCCGGAGAGGGTGGTGAGGCACTGGAACAGGTTGCCCAGAGAAGCTGTGGATGCCCCATCCCTGGAAGTGTTCAAGGCCAGGCTGGATGAGGCTTTGAGCAACCTGGTCTAGTGGAAGGTGTCCCTGCCCATGGCAGGGGAGTTGGAACTGGTTGGCCTTCAAGGTCCCTTCCCACCCAAACCATTCTGTGATACTATACTGGATTTTTTTAACAGTTTGCACCACAGAGAAGAATTGGCAGTGAGCCGAAGTTGGGCTGGGTCCTTCCCCAGCTGGCCAGAGTAGCTTGCAGCATGTGCTGCAGGGAATGAGGGGCTGTATGGAATGAGTTTAGCAATTTACAGCTCTGCTGTGGTAAAGATGGGTGTGCGGGAGCCGTGAGCCTGTGTTTCTCTTCTGGATATGTCCTACAGCCTACACTTTGCCCCTGTGGCTGAGCAAAGGGGCATGAGGTTTTGACCCTGTGCTGTGTTTAATTTCAGAATCAAATGTTCATGTGGGAAAATTTTTTACTATATCAGGGTTGCCACTGGAAAGATTATCTATTTTTTCAGCACAACTAGAACAGCTAGTACGTAGTATGCCACAGAAATTAAAATATAAAGGTGAAGAATGGACTTCATAGTTTCTGTAGACTCTGCCTGTGATTTATACTTCTCTAGAGATGGTTATAAGTCAGGAGTGTGATGTGAAGCCTGATGTTTCCTGATCTCTCCCATCAGGCTTTTTGAATGGAAATTAGTGATTATACAGGAAACTGCTCTGAAGTAATTAGTGTTCACCTTCTCTTTCTTCCTTCCTTTTCCTTCTGAGGATATCCAGATTAAAGCCATTGATGGGAAACCATAGACAAAAGATGACATGCTGTTCATTTCTCTTTACGGAGATGAGAGCTGTGCTGGGGGATGTTATATGCAGCTGCTGCCTTCAGCAGCCCCAGGGTTACTCCTCTCTGGCTGCTGAAGCCCAGCTTCTAGCGCCCATCCCAGGCTGATGGATGCAGCTGCTGCTTTCCCCTTTGCAGGCACGGGACCCCGATGGGGACGGCCATGCAGATGGTCACAAATGTGTAGGACTCGCAGCAGACCTATCTACAGACCAGCTGGCCCTGCTTGACATTTGCAAGGGAGTAACACACAGACACACACATGCGATTTGGGGCAGATACTTTACACACGACCGACCTCCTTTATACCCTTTTCTGTCTGATTCCCACTTTGTTCCTTCCCGAACCCCTTCCTCTAATCATACCTTCCCAAGTTTTGCAGAGTTCCCCTCAAATATCCCAGATCCTCCTGTTCCTTTGTTTGCCCCTTCTTATCAGTTACTAAGTCCAGGTGATCCACTCCAAAGCTGTGCCTGGAGCTCCTCAACGGCCCATCAATCAGTAACCCAGGCTTTTGGTCTTTGGCATTGTCTCCATTCCCCTTTGCTCACCAGATGTGCCTCTGTGTGTCCTTGTTTATGGCATCCCCTTTACTTATTACCTCCTTTGCTTCAAAAAGCTCAGGTCCTTGGTCAGATAACCTAAGATGCTCTTGCCTTCTGCTTGCAAGTTGTACATACAAGAGTTTAGTCTCTAACTTGCTTATTTTCTGGTATTAAAGGCCAAGGTCTCTCAAGGTTACCAGTGAGATAGTCCAGAGCACATTGTTTGGTATTTTCCTTTGGTCTCTTGGATATTTTTTTTGTCAGTATGGATGATTCATTTCCCTATAATTTTGGTGTCATTTTTTTAATATGTATCTTGAAAATACAATATTTGGTTTATGCATATAATCTAGTCAAAATTATGAATTCAGTGCCAAGCGGCTTTTCTCTTTTTGCACCAAAAAACCCTGCAAAACCTGAAACTTTCATAAAGACAAGCTAAGAACTGAGGTTTTGTTCCTACTTAAAGTATTCTTAATTTAATCTACTGTAGTGGCTTTACCAGTCGGGATAAGGCATAGTTAGAAATGTTCCTCCATGCCAAGTTAGCTTTTATCTTGAAGTCCGTGTTCTGTGCAGATCTATGTATGAAATAAAGAAGAGGCCTAAAGCAACCATATAGGGAAATATCTGAGTACTTTTCAATGTTATATTTTGATGATAAATTGTGGAATTTGGTAGGAAGCCAAGATAGATGGCAGTAAATAAATTATTCTTAGGGTCAGGCTAGGCATACGGACCTCCTGATGGAATTTTCTTCATTATTTCCTCTAGAGAATGATACAAGTCTCAAATAATAAAACACAAAAAATTCAGCTGCTTGGGAGGAAGTTTAGCTTCTACCTGCATCAGTTCTCAAATACGCAGCATTGGATCCTTCCTCCTAATGCCCTTCCCCCACGCCATTAAGGTATTAGCTATGGAAGGTGACAGTGAGGTTGATGTTAACTCTGGTATCCATTACCTGAGGCAATTCCAGCCTCCTTCATGGCAGGGACTTTGGGAGTGCATTCTGAGGGTGCCACAATAGAAAACAAAGGTTCATGGCTTGAGAATTTGGGGAAAATTTGAAGCATTCCATGGAGGGAAGGAATGCCATCCAGAG
>NW_010263832.1:0-7321 GCF_000690775.1 Eurypyga helias
TTTTCGTCCACCAGTACCCCCAATATAGTGGTTTCTTTCCCCTCCTTTCTTCACCCACTCTGTTTCATTCACAGACTATAACAAAACAAATATTAGAGTTTCAGAATAGCATGATACTCTTTAAGGAGAATCTGTCTGAGATCTGGGGGATAGGACAAGACTCTCTGAAGAAGAAAGTTTTGTCTTAAGAACAGGTGATTAACAAGATATGGTGAGGCTCTACACAGACACTGCACACAAACTATCAGTTTTAAGACTCTTTTCCACTAAGTATCTTATTCTCAACACTAACATCAACTGTTGTTTTAAAAGGTTGTTGGATCACTGTAAGACTGAGTCACTGGCTGCTACAGGAAAGAAGGAGATGTACAAAAATCAGCAGGTAAGAGCAGTTGATCTACCGACGTGATCTACGATAGTCCAGGGCCTATCCTGGAAACAAGACAACAACAAAATTCTGCCCCAGAATATGCAATATTAACGATCTTTGCATTTGTGAGGATTCACTCAGGAGTCCGATATTTCAAATACAACACAATCTCTCCTTCTCAGGTATGGTGTCTCAAAAGGAATCACAATTCTTTGGCCTAAATTCAAACCACCAGATGCATGATACATTCCTGATTATAGAGGACTTGCATCCCCACCTTGCATGAATCTACGAATATTCGGAGCGTTATGAAATATTGTTCAAAAATAAAACTGTAAAGTAAACAAAACTCAGTTTCATGAATTGCATGGCTAGGTCTAAAAAAGGCCTTCTGTTTGAACTTCTAATAGCTTGATTGTAATTTCAGCTAATGCTTATTAAAAAAAAGACTTCTCAATTTCCTTCTTCCAGCATATATATGGCATATCTGTAAGTGCCTGAACTGGGGTATTTATTTTCCTCCAATTTATTATTTTACATATGGACACCCTGATAATTGTCCTGTAAAGAATGAAAGTCATCCTACTCTAAACACTTCTGAAAATGCATTAGAGAGATGCATAGCCTGTTGAAATAGTTTTAGCTTTCAATCCTCTAATTCACAGATAAAAAATAACTGAGAGAATATTAATAGATACTTGACAAGAGTTATGTCAGTATTTCAACTTGGCTTAGGCTGGTGTCCATTTTTAAAAAATTTGTAGCGTTGCTACAGAAATCTAGCTACATACCTTCACCATCATTATTTTCTTGACGCTGAGGCTCTATCATATCAGGAGAACTGTTTCACAGTACCTTTATAATTAAGCACTCCTCAGCCGTCCTCTCGGTGTGGATTGCTACTGCTGGTTAATCTTCAGGGGTGGGGATCTGGGGAGGCAAATTTATGAAGGAGAAAACTAGGTTACTTATCAGTAACTGGAATTCTCTGAATATATTGCCTCCACAGATCCACACTAACCCTCCCTCCTTTTGTTAGAATTAACTCACGAATCACAATAGCTGGATAAAAATGAAGGGACTGGGCACTGTGAAGCTAGAACACCCTGTTCAAAAAAATCATCTCATGAGTCCGTTGAGGCAAATTTCCCGCTTGGATACTTGCTCTAACCAACTCTAGGATTCACATACAACACATGAGTTCATGAAAATGGATTTGCAGCAGTGATATCTCCAATGTGGAATTACTAGAAGATGATCAAGCTTCCACAAACCTTCTAGTAGCACATTGTATTATTTTTTTTTCCTCCGCAAGTCAAGTGAAGTTCTTATCTGCTTCTACTGCATTCGATAGGCTGTAAACATTACTAACCCCAATATACTGTTGTAATCTTCAGAGATCTCTGCCAAAGACAGATTATATTTATCTGGCATGAGTAGTTAGTTCATCATAATTCCACCCTCTTCAGGGAGCGCTTCCACTATCTTCCACACGTATACATAAGAGTTAATATTTCTATTCTACTTAGAATATGCCTTAAATTTTGAAGAAACATTCTTCACCCCCCTATTCTCCATGGCTGTATTTCACTATCTGAAGTCTAATATATAACAGATACTCCCTTTCACATAAATGCAAAGGGTAATAAAACATCCCTTTTCTGACAGGTCTTCAAAATTATTCAAACATCCAAGATGCACTCTTGCACTGAGGGAGACTAACTGGACTATCTTTGGTTTTATAGATTTTCTATGGAATTTATTGCTAAATCAAGGTAGGAATGGAAGATAATTGTTACTAAAATAGAAAATTATTAATTTATATTCTACTTTACTATTTCCAGGAATTTTGCATTGTCTGCAGTGTACACTTTTCGTGATCAGTGCGTGTGATTAGTCGTCCCACTTTAGTTCGGTATCAAAATAACCATCTTTATTTAAATGGACAAAATTAACACTGAGGGTGCTTTGAAGTGTTCAGAACAGATCTGAGTATGGATTATTTAGAGAAATAAAGGATTGAAATATTCCAATTTTTGGCTAGGAAGAGTGAAAGTGTAGGAAAACCCACCCCAAACTCTAACTACTGAGTGATTAACACGCAGAAAAGAGGAGTCAAGATGTATTTTCCCATTGTAGTCCCTGCAAAGTTTTCCTTAGACCTTTCCCCATCATCACTCCATGTTTTTTCAGCCTTAATGGCTGCTATTCAAAGACAGCCTGTAGATGCACCTACCTAACTCTTCCCAAATGTTCCAATCCTGCCTTTAAACATCTACACAACGAAACCAAGTTCAACACTACCAAACCCAAATTCCATGTCGGAATTCCACTCCGCTTCATCAACTATAAAGAGAGATGGCGTGACTCGCCAGAACATTGAAGTCTGTGCTCAAGGTGTCTGCTAGTATGGTATTCTCCATGCAATACGTTTCCTTCGCGTTTAAGGAAAAGGTACCAAAACTTTTAAAAAAATATTTATCTATATAGAATGTGTTTAGGGGAAAGGTGTAGTTTTATGTCTAGAGAACTGTGCAAACACACAATATACCAAGATTTGTAATTTCTAAATAGTGATTTCACAGTTTGCTTTGACAGACAAAATTGACCATGACACAAAGTGGACGATGGTGCACTATGACGTGCACTACGAAGCGACTGGTCTCAGCCTTCTACAACTGCCATCTCTCCATAGCAGACTAGTATTAATGAAACTACACGATAATTGCATCTTGCAACTGCAAAGGTAAGCCTTCTAAATGAAGCAAACTATTTTTAAAATTGACAGCAATTCTCCAATTTAATTCAATTACAGTAAGATTTTAAAGGTTAAAAAAAGTACTGAAGCCATACATGCTCAGTTATACCCTGAACAGTACTTCATGTGCAGTTCACCTGGGGTAAAACACTACCGTCTAAGTTGCAGGAGAGATTTTAAAGGCTTTTTCTTTTTCATGAATAGAGTACAGGGAATAGTATTTTATCTGGCCTTGTCTGTCCCTCACTGCAGAATGATTTAGGGTCCAGTAGCAACTACTGTATTTTAAATCCTATGTTACTGCAATCAGCAGGCATTATTCAACAGGCCCGTTAGTTCTCTTCAGAGCAACAGGAGTCCTGCCTCAAAGAGCCCATCACTGGTCTTGTTTCATTCTGCTAATGTACTCCTACTCTTAAAGGCTTTAATCCACTCCAGTTCTCCCTATGAAAGCAAAGGCCGAGACACTCCAAACAAGAGCGATTGCTGCACCCTACAAGTAACAATTTTTTGATTATTTACTTTCTTCTATTTGTTTCTTGTTCTTGCCTTTTATTTTTCCCCCTCCCAATGCATTTCATGCCTTTCCTACTGTTTTAAGTTTCATTCTCAGTATTTTGCAGTGGTTCTTCCCATATCCTGGATTATACTTTTCTCCTTTTACTCTCATGTAGTGCTGCTTTGGTTTCTATATGCTCCTGGTCAGTATGATCATCCCTTCTCCATCATTTGTGGTTCCATCTTTTCTCACTGGAACTTTCTCCCCATATCCATCTGTGCTCACTCTTTGCTCAGTGGTAGTTTTTTCCTCCCTTCTCTTACAACTGTAGTCTGCCTCTGTCTTTTTTTCAAATTTATTTTATTTTACTTTACAGCATGTATATTTTCACTGCATGTTGTTACAGCGTGTTTTTGTGTTCACTACAAAAACAGAAAGATAAATAAGAAAGTTAAGCAATTCTATTAAAAAAATCATACTCTACAAATACTATGATTTGCTTCTTTCTCCCTTCTCATTCTGTAGTCAGCTTGAGTCAAGCTGGATAAACTTGAAACTACATCACAATAAAGCACCAAACAAGTTTCATGATATCATACTTACTATTTCAAATAAACTTTTTGTACTGATTTCTCACTACAGGAATGCAAAGGAAGGTACTGATGAGGAACAACTTACAGCTTTACTCTATGTCCTTCTGCTTTGTCATCTGGCTTTTATTTTGGCTGAAAACGAATCTTCAGCAGAGAAGATTCTCTAAGATTTCTCTAAAGAGGAATTAGCAAAAAAGGGAACTTTATTGGGAAGAGAGTAATAGAATTCAGGTATGACGACTTCAAATGGTAAATGAGGGGCACGTGGGTCCTCCTTTACTCAGGCACTTTAAATCTAACTCAGTCGAGCAGCTTAGACCATCAAGAAAGAAGTTGGTGCAGTATAAAGAGAGTGATGTTCCCAAAAGTCCACAAGTTTATGTGAGCTAAAAATAATACACATTCTTACGTTCTTAGAGAGCCAAGATGGAACTAAACTGGTTTGGACATGACAGTATGTAGGATCTCAAAATGCAGAGAAATATAGCACAGTAAGTTTTCAGCATATTTGACCTAAACTCCTTTCTTCTCAGTGTTCACACAACCATTTGTCCAGAGCCTTGCAAGCGAGAGACACTACTTGACAGAAAAATTTTATTTCTGTCATTTTGACTGATAACCACCAAGTGATGAAGACTTCCAAGCTGTTATTTTTCTTCACTTCTTTAGAAAATAAAAGTTTCTCCCCTTTGAATGACTGAGGAGATTTTAAAGCAATCTACAATTCAAGTTATTTAACTGAAAAAAGATGACAGACAAATGATGCTATTAAGTTCGCTCCAGACAGTTTGCTATTGCAAAATGAAAATAATTTCAAGAGAATCTGGCAAGAGAAAAATTCCCTTGAATAGGTTCTTAAGCACTATTTAATCAGAAACACTCCAAGCAACAACAGAGACTTCCTGGGACATAGTATGTGTGCGCGTGCAATCTGGTAATCTAGGACAAAGGAAATGATCCTCCTCCGTGATGGGTCTCCTGTGCACCAAACTGGAGGGAAGGACTGCATGCACAGGCACAGATGATGGAATTTGCTGAGTATGTCCACCTTCTTGTTTGTGTCCAACTCCCCAATTTAACAACAATAAAAAAAGAAGGAAAATTAAATTACAGTGTTAAAAGCAGAACTTAACATTACTGATTTTGTCCTTAGGAAGAACTAAGTAAGGCACGTATGCAATAGTTTGGGTGCAATCTATAGAAAGTCATCCTTGCCACAAATACAACTTGTAATCAAAGGTATTGTTTCTGTATTACCATAATGTTATTATTCCTTGCTATATATTTACTTCTTGTTAAGATGTCCTATCCTTTACCTTATGGAAATTAAAAAGTGCTTATTTCCCCAGAAAAAAAGTTACAAAAAGCCAGGAAAAATCCTTTTCTTTGCTTCTTAAGCAAAACAACAAACCAATCTTAAAACTCTTTAGTTTGTACCGATGTAGAGTTTTGACCATTTCTTCCGGGGACCCCCTAAAATGGTCATATTGGTTTAGAAAGTGACTACGAAGGGGCAAAATGAAATCAGAAGAACATGAACAGAATAATACCTGACATGTGAAAGCATCAGAAGCTACACGGAAGCTGCAGAACTACAATAATGTTACAAAGAGTTTAAACTCACTCCTAGGCTGGGCAGGCAGGCAGAGTGATGCATCCTGCAGCCGTGACTAGTACTCTGCAGGTGTCCTTCCTTGGGCAATTCCAACAACCAACCTGACCCTGCTTGATATTTCATCTGTAAACATCGAGTTCTTAAGGAAACACATACAGAAAACACACTTTTGCTGCTTTACTGATACACACAAAGTTCTCACAGTGATTTTCCATGGGGAAGAAATAAACATTAGAGTCGGCATAAATCCTAACTGAAGCATTATATATATAAATATAGGAATATTCTACAGAAATAAAATTACCTGTGGATATGTTTGTATACACAGAAACACCCCTCCCCAGGCATATAATTTTCAAACATTTCTCCTCAAAACCTATGTGTCAAGGGAAAAAAGCTAAGTGGAAAATAGGCTGTTTAGCAATGGGAGTTTTTGAAGTGCACAAGCCCAGATGCTCTTAAACTCTTCACATACGTCAAGAAAAATGAAATGTGGAAGTCTGGTAAGACTTTTCAAAGGCTGAATGAATATTAAGTCCTGAACTATTACCTCTTCTACCTAGCTGGTAATTTTCACCTGAAGTCAGGCTTTTTTTATGTTTTCCTGCAAACACAATTTAAGCAAGCAAATAAGTAATGTCAGAAATCAGGAACCTATCTTTTTAAGACAAACTACTATAAAGCGCACACATACTAACACAACATATAATCAACATTATGAATGAAAAAAACGCAGCGTACAAGCATTTTCACATACAGCTTGATATAAAAGGTAGAAAGCACTGGATTTTTGCATACTCACTAGTTTTGCACTGACAAATGCGGCAACCATTCTGGTCCAATTTAAAACTATAGATACAGTCTTTTTCAGTCAGAGTGCAGTTCACCAGAATCTCACAGGTGGGCGGACCTATTGTGATGTACGTTGGTTCTGATGGTAAGAAAAAATAAAAGAAATTTGAGATGACTCGAATATTTTAATGAAGTTCACAAAAAGGCATGCACAGTGCAACAGTGAATTTTTTTAATTGATTTTGATTCTGATTAATGAATATTCTTGATACTTCTGAAACAATTTTAAGACAGACTTTGTTTTGAAGTGATATATACTCATCACAAAGAGTATAAAGCTACATAACATTTTTGAAATATTGAAACAGGAAAAATACTACTTTTTTTTTTGTTGACTACTGTATTGGGTCTGTGCGGCAAGGTTTTGATAACAGGGTGACTACAGGGGTGGATTTTGTAAGAAGCTGCTAGAAGCTTCCCCCATATGTCCGACAGAGCCAATGCCAAATGGTTCCAAGACGGACCCACCACCAGCCAAGGCAGAACCCACCACCAACAGTCTTAGAGCTTCTGGGATAACATGTTTGAGAGAGGGAAAAGAAACTGAAAAAGAGATATTGCAGACAGGGAGAGAGAGAGAGAGAGATTGTGATGTGAGAGAAACCGCTCTGCAGACACCAAGGTCAGCGGAGGA
>NW_010263832.1:7389-28029 GCF_000690775.1 Eurypyga helias
TGGAGGCGGTGACCCCACGGGAAGCCCACACTGGAGCAGGTTCCCGGCAGGACGTGTGGCACGGTGGACAGAGGAACCCAGGCTGGAGCAGGTTTGCTGGCAGGGCTTGTGACCCCGTTGGAAGCCCATACAGGAGCTGGCTGCTCCTAAAGGACTGCACCCTACAGGAGGGAACCATGCCAGAGCAGCCCATGGGAAGGACCCACATCAGAGAAGTTGGTGGAGAACTGTCTCCCGTGGAAGGAACCCCACGCTGGAGCAGGGGCAGAGTGTGAGGATCCCTCCCCCTGAGAAGGAAGGAACAGCAAAGAGTGTGTGTAATGGACAGACCACCACCCCCACTCCACAACACCTACTGGGAGCTAAGCTGAGCCTGGGAGGAAAGGGTAGAGGGTGAGTGAGGTGAGGGGGTGGAGGAGGTGTTTTAAGATTTGGTTTTAGTTCTCAATCACAGAATCATAGAATCACTGGGTTGGAAAAGCCCTTAGAGATCATCCATTCCAACCGTATCTGTCCGCCACTAAACCATTCACTCATTATTCTACTCTAGTTTGGTTGGTAACAACTTAAATTAATTTTCCCTAAGTTGAGTTCATTTTGACTGTGACTAATTGGTGAATGACCCCTCCCTGTCCTTGTCTCGAGCCACGAGCCTTGCATCGTATTCTCTCTCCCCTGCCTAGTTGAGGAGGGGAGCGACAGAGCAGCTTTGGAGGGCACCTGACATCCAGACAAGGTCAACCCACCATACTTACGAAATCAGCTTTCCTGCATATACTGTCTAAAATTGAATGCAAAATACTTTTTTTGCTCACTTTTCTCCAGAAGTATTTCATCAAAACTTCATGCAGATTTTTGTGCTTTAGAAACTGAAAAGAGCTTTCTCCAGAGCTCAGTTGATTGATCCTACCAAGCTGCAAATCAAGGTATGTGACTCAGTAGATCAAATCTTTCTCTGTGTGAATAAGATCCCTTCTACTGAAATTTAAAGCAGAAGAGACTCTGAATACCAAAAGGGTGCGTAAGATACACTGTGCGTGAAAGATCTCTGGTAATACTCTGACACATCTATTCATTGAAAGCATCACTTCTTACAGCATACACTGCAGTACCAGACCATGCTTTTTGAAGTTGAAGATGATATTGCCAATTCTTAGGTATTTATGAACAGTATAATGCTTACTTTTGGACACCACTTTTTTCATACTTTTGGAGCACAAAATTTGTTTTGATACATATGGTAGCCAGAAATGTTAATGTTTTAGTATACAAAGTGGTCAATAAAATAATATCCAAAAAATGACAAAACCAAGAAACCTCAACACTCCCATCATAAAACAGGATACAAAGAAACGAAACACAACTTTTCTTAAATGAGTTTTTGCTCTGTGAGACTAATTTAGCCTATATTGTATTTTTCATACAATTCTGGCACTTCAGAACCAACAATTTCCTAGTTATGAGCATTATTAACATCAAACTAAGCATTCAGGAAACAAAAGTTGTGTGACTTTTAAAGAATTAACTGTGAGCTTTCGTTTCATTGTTTTAGTTGTCTGAATTTATCCTGTTCCTGCATCTCATGAAATACAGATTTTGCATTACATTTTAAAAAAAATCACTACATGAATTGATAAATTGTGAAAATATGGAGAAACAGTATGCTAACCCTCAGGGCAATAAGCCATAATACGTTATATAAAGTACACACATTTTCATGGACTGGAGGTGGCCACAACTTACCATCTTTCATCCCCAAACCGAAATACATTGAAATGCAGATTTTGCCATCCGTAAAGACAAATAGTCTTTACTGTCAGACTGAGACTAAGATATTACTAAACTTTAAGTTGTTACAAGCATACTCTGTTAACCAAAATACTATGCCTACTGACTTCACGTACAGCAGACAGCTTTTGCAACTTTCAGCTTTCATAGCTTCTCCCCAGCCCTACTCTTTCCATCCCAACAGTTTATACAGTGGATGAACATTTTTAATCCTTTTTAAATGAGGTCATCCTAGTACAGTTTGGAGGGAAAACGTGCACAAAAGGCACTACAGTGCAGTTAGATCACTTCAAACTTCTATGTCGGAGGTCACAGTTCAGATTCCTCCCCTGGCTGAAAGTTTTTAAATAACATTAAAATTCCATTGCCTGTGTAATTGCAGGACAAGTGGCTATACACATTACACATATATAAAATACCACCAACAGCTTTGTCCAAAAGCAAGCTGGAAATCTGGGCAATGACATCTGTGTGTGTGTAGATCCATCAAACCACTTCTAACTGAAATGAAAACTTTTCTAAATTATTTTAAGTGTTTAATATAGATTACCAGGTTGCGGGTCAAATAAAAGACTTTAAAAATATATGTAAATTACTCATTCTACAGCCCTGAGTTTGCACGTGTAGTATGGAAGGGTAACCATAAACAGCAATGTATTTCAGAATCCATGGATTCTCAAACCAGACTTCTTTTAATCTCAGCTAACTCTTCATATTTGCAAGTTCATTCAAGTAAACTGACTAAAGCATTGTCATGCCTACTATCTAACATTTGCAACTTCAACAAACCATTAGTTTAGGGATCAAAAACATACTGATATATATTAATACAATGTATTCCAGAATTTCCATTAATCTCATCTGTTTAGCACTCAGAGTATATATAAACTAGCTTTTCAAACAAGTTTTTTTTAGCATCTGGAGCCTATTCTGAAAGCTTTCTTTCCTACCTCACTGCATTATCTACTCAAAATAACCTAAGCATGCAGAAGATCAGAATAGAACAGTTACCCTGAAGCTACATTCAAGTTACTGGCCAGCCAGCCCAAACTTCAAATGATAAAAGCGCCCCAGTAATCCTTATACTCAATGGTAGTTAAAACCACTACAAGTCATATGAATCATTAACGCTACCCAAAGCAAAGTTTACAGACAGTAACACAAGGTGGAGAACCGAAAGAGACTGTACTTTTACCGCCTGACTGCAGAACAGTGAAGTAAAAATACGTAGTCAAAAAACGCACAAAACGCCCTCAAAAAAAAAACCCAAAACACTGAAAACTGAAATGAGTTTAGCATTCCATGATCCACTTGGGTGTAAACTAAACCTAGAGAGAAACACGATTGTGTTTCACCCTCCCATCACTGAAGTTCACCCCTTAAGATAAATTATACCTGAAATAAAAAGAAGCCAATATCAAGGAAAAAACCTAGCAGATCTTTGTTATATATTTTTTGTGGTGATTTTTCAAAGCTCTACCTCTGTGTTTTGAGATGCTCTTGTCTTGGACACACCAGCACAATGATTTTTTTTTGTCCCCTTGATGCATCCAGTGATGTGTCTTACAAGGAACAAAATTACAACTGTTATTACCTTAATTTGAAAGGCTTTAGTTAGTCCTCTATTTGTTTTGTTTTACTATTTTATTTGTTGTGTATTATTATCCTGTTGCTTCCCACTTTTGTGCCTGCTCTCATCATCCTCAATATTTCCAGACAAGACTACCAAATCTGTTTTTTTTCTCCCTCCTGTCCCTAGAGGTAAGCCCTGAGATACAGTAATTTTATATGCATGCCTGCTTCTCAATGAGCTGCAAGTAGAGGACAAAAGAAATAATTTCATTCCCTACCCCCACATGTGCAAAAAATGCAGCCAGAAGAAAAAAAAAATCATCCCTTTTCACTTCGCTAGACAAGACTCAACAAATAAAGCCAGTTCTGCTCTGCCAGGCTTCTGGCTATTTGAATAGGCAAGCAACAGCTAAGCTTGAAAAAGCATATACCACTGCCTGATCCGAGCTGGGCTTTCACCGCTCCTCTTCGTAGAAACCGCAGCAGAAAGATCCAGCGCACAAACGCACAGACAGTGTGGGTGGGAAAAACGGGTGCTGTTTCTGTCTGCGTGCTTTACAGCAATAACACTATACCGTAGAAAGCCAGAGAGAAGAAGAAAATATTCTTCTTGAATTGAAGAGAGTTTGGAGGAAAACAAAGGGGATTGAAGAGAGTTTGGAGGAAAACAATGGATTTTTTAATAGAGCACAGATTTTGCTGCTGTCAAGTGCTTACATGCAAGGTTAAATGCAGATTCCTACTAAAACATCTTGTTTCAACACACACTCTCTGAGCCAGATACTTTCTGTGCTGAATTTACTGCAGAGGATTATTAATTTGCCCGCTGGGAGGTTGATAAAAAACTATGAATTAATTTTTTTTACACTATCATTAACTAAAAATAACTTTAAAAATTTTAAAATCCACAGGTATTTCAGCTACTGGTGGTCTACTGAAAAATATAATGGTATGTGATCAAAACCCTGAACCTCATTCATCCTAGCTTGAAATCAAACTCTGCTTTTACAAGGAAAGAAGGGAAGATGGTGACATCCAAGTAAGGCCTGAAGCTGGCTTTGTCTTTACAGAGCAAGACAAACTGGAGCATCTCAAACGAAAAAAAAAAAAAAGTTGGCAAGATGGAATAAGATCATATTTTCACTAATATTTTTCTATCCAGAATACTTCTGTAATATGAACAAACCCAACCAATTCCCATGCCCCTCTTTTCTGCTATTTTTGAATTTTTGAGACCTCCCACCTCTTCCGTGAGTGATGAGACACAGCTTGTATTACAAAGAGCAGATGTTTTCTTCTGTTAAAAAAAGTGAAATACTGTATATATACACATATGCACACAAGAACACAGGATGGTTGATCTGATCTCATACTGTGCTTCATACACACATCTTGTTACACTTGGATGAGTATTGAGGTCTTAAGATAATGCTGAGCTGAAGCATTCAAAAATGGAGAGAAAATAATGCATCCATGTTTCACTAAGACCAGGGAGGAAAAAAAGAATTTAGGGGGAAAAAAAGTCTAATCTTAGGATTATAATTTTATTATACACACAGTTTGATTGAAGTTATCCAAAAAGACAAAGAAAACTGAAATTCACCACAGGGCTGAAGCCCTGGAAAATAAAACAAAAAATTCAGAAAATTTCTTGCCATCTTGTTGACTTCTGCTGTTTATCTGAATGTTAAAAATGATTCATTCACTGAAGATTTCCATTTCCCTTCTAACTTTGGAGATTTCATTTACATCATTCTTTACTTAATTTTAAAGAGAACAAAAGAAAAAAAAAAACAAAGCCCCCCTAAGGCTGGTACCAGAATGAAAAATTGCACCCATCTTCCTATCATATCCTTAGTTGTTCAAAGCCTGAACTCTGGCCCTTGAATTCATACCAGAAATCAAAGAGCAATTGCCCTTAACTGTACTACTGCAGAGCCAGGTGCATTAGGAGGGCACCAAGATTGGGTTTGTGCGAAGGACAAGAGGGACCTGCGTGAGCAGGAGCACAGCCTGCAGGCGCAGGGACGTGATGCTTCCCCTCCGTGGAGCCGTGTCCAGCTTTGGGCTCCCCAGAAGAAGAGAGACCCTGACACTGACCTCCCGCACAGGCTACCAAGCTGGGCTGGGGCTGGTGGTGTATGAGGAGAGGCTGAGAGACCGGGGCTTTCTCAACCTGGAGGAGGAGGGCGAGGGGGCAGCCCACTGCTGTCTACCACTACCGAATGGGGGGCACAAAGACCACCAGGCCCGGCTGGAGGTGTTCCCAACTAGGACGAGAGGCAGCAAACAAGTGTGAACGTGGGAAATTTACAACTTGGTAAAAGTTGTCTTGTTCTTTCTTTCAAACCACATGAATGGACAAGATATGATGGATTCCTAAAGAGGTTGTGGGATCTCCATCTTTGAAAATACTGAAAACTTAACTGGGACAAGGCCCTGAGATCCCTGCTGTCACAGGACCTGCTCTGAGCAGGAGACAGGACTAGACAGTCTCTGGTGGTCCTTTCCAACCTGTGTGACTCCATGAATTTCACTTTCACACAAACTCAGGACATTTGCAGTGAAAACAGCAATATCCTTGATGGATCCAAATCAGGGAACTGAAATCCAAAAAGAAACACTTCCATTTCTGATGACTTCTGTATGTTTTTGCCATGTGCCGATTGTGCACTAAAAGTACATGTTGCCTACTAAAAGTACAAGTCCATGTGCAATAAAAGTACATGTTTGCCTAATACCATCTCTCTGAAACCTACTTAATGACTTTGAGAGTATCTTTTTATTAAAGAAGCAAAATTTCTTCCAGGGAGTTGTAACAGTAATTCTCTCTGAAGCGTTATTTAGTTACAGCCACAACCGACTTATTTTTTGTCCTCCTTTCAGTTAATACATTACCCATGCTACACCTCTTGGCAAGGTATTTTATTATAATTATTAAATGAAAAACACTTAAAACAAGCTCTTTGCTTTGTTCCATTTGGAATGCAATATTTTAACTCAAACCAGGTTTTGTTTCACATTTTCAGTAGTAGCATGTGAGGGAAATACCTACTCCAGGCTTTTAGAAAATTGGTTTTAAGTAGGGAAGTAACCATTACATTCCAAGATTTTTCTTCTGCACACTTACATGCAAATGCATTTAGAATTAAATAGGGAAATTCTACTCCTTCCTGACTGTTAGAAATCTGAAACATCACGTAGTATGTTCACTTGAAAGTACTAGAAACGTAAGGGGGCAGGTATTTTACACTACTCAATCATTCCACTTTAATTCCACTTTTAAATGTTACCCTGTCAATACAGAGGGGAAAAAAGCTATCCCTATTGTAACATTACTGTATTTTTCCTTGTCATAAAAGCATGACTAAAGTATGCAAACACCTGGGTTCAGTTACTTTGATTCAAGCACAATGGTTACTCCAGCTAAGCAGACAGGAGAGGTCTGACCTCTCCTCATCACCTTCATCAGCACTCCCAGCACAGCTCTACTCAGTATTACTCTACACACATTTGCTTGAAAGCTAGCAAGTCCTACCAACGTGTGGTGTAAAGCGTCCCAAACATATCACAGTATTATTTGGAAATGGGATAAAAACAAACTACAACACAGTGTGGGTTGAGAGCAGTCCACATATAGATTATATTCAACAAAAACAGACATTCTGCACCCGAAATCTGCAAGTGCTTTATGTATGAACACATTCTTTCCTTGTTGGATTTTTATATAAGGTATCTGCATTCATATCGAATCAGCATTTCCAGCCAACTTCACATCAACAAAGAGGTCTCATCTGCATCACAGAAGCACATTCCTTCATCAAAACAATAATAGTTGTAAGCTCTATAGATACATCACTGCATAGAAGTCAAAAATTATCTTTTGAGATCCTTTTTCGAATACCCAAACCACCATGGATTTCACCAGTTTCATTGTAAAGCTAAAAACTGCAGCACAAGTACCTGTCTTTTACAAGTAATTTAGGCGCATGGATCTTAAGAATTCATTGCCAAGCGAACAATTTTTACATTAACAGGCATTAAAAAAAAGTGCCCCTGAAACCCACCAAAACATTATTTTGTGGTTTATTTGTATACTGACTATTACTGGCATGTTTAAAAACAGCTTCAGATGTTTGTTTTCATAGTTACTATGTAACACAAGTACAGTATATTCTAATAAAGATGTTTTGAGGAATTATTTGGAGAATATTGCTCATGCAACTGGAAGATAAGGTTTCCAGTGATTTCTTCCCGTATGTAAGAAAACCATTTGGGGAAAAAGGGGGGGCAAAAAACCATTTGTACTTTTGAAAGGCTAAATTACAATCAAGATAATTTCATCATACAAGATCGTACGAACAGTAACGTACGAAATTTTCAAACGCACCAAACTGTTACACAGCACAATGAAGCCATGCCATCTAAAAATATACCTAAACTTAAATGTGAAGACTATGTAGTCATAAATGTAAAATGAGAAGTGGGATTGTATGCTGCACCACTCAGTGCTACAAATCCCTAACTACTTCTTTCATACTCCCATCCTGTGTATGTCAACTAGTCTGTAGTTTAACTAATGACAGTCAGATAAAACAGACTAATTCCTTGTGCATATTATTACAAAGGCTGGAACATGGAAACACATTTTCAGTCTAGAGCACAGGGAAGCTTCATATTCACCTGTGAGGAACACTATGTATGTTCTCTCTACTTTTAGACCATCAGTACTGATCACAAAAAACCCTACCCTTTTCACTATAAATGGGAAAATAATTCCAAGTTCTGCCCATTAGTATTTCCCGTACTCCGTTTTTTTTTTTAAGGGGGGACCAACAATAAGAAACTTTGTATAAACATCTTACTGTGCTCAGCCACGAATTGACTAAACTCTCTGAAGTTTACACATTTAACTTATGATGATTTTTAACCCCAAAGAGAACTACTAATATAAAATATCAGTGCATTTAGATTCTGCAGAGATTGGTCTTGGGATATCTGGAGAAAGTGTCAGCCATGTAAAAAGAATAAACTCAACAGAAGGGGATTCTATAAAGCCCAATATCTCACTGTGAACATGAAATGAAAACCTCTTCTGGGGGAGGAAGGAAAAATGAGTTAAAATCATGTTCTGCACAAGGAGAAAGACCTCTAACATCGGTAATAAAGAACATGCCTGTGTTTGGGGAAGTGAAATAGCTCCCTCTTCTGTAGTATTTTATAACACAAACTACCTCGAAAAGGATTTAAGATGTTCTGATCCTACGAAACCAGCACCGACTGACGTAAAGAAAAACAGCATCAGTTTATTCAAGCATTTACTATAACAATTAAGATTTTAAAAAAGTGAACAGCAGTCTAACTTTTCACCTATAGCTTTACATGGTAACAGGCTAAAAACTGGTCCTGAAGGGTGTGCTGCTCCACAGCCTTTCACTTGAGTCTGCATACTTGTTTGAATTTTGTCTGCTCTCCAAAAAAGTTAACTGCAGCCTACTAAGCAGCAGCATGTGTGTTTACTTAAGCTTCCTGTAAAAACATTCATATCATTCCAAGAGTGACTAAATGTTTTCCATCCTCATAGTTTGCATTCCAGCCTTCCCCGCCCCTCCAGTTCATTACATGAAAAATATCAGTCCTGGGCAAGAGAATTTCCTTCCTGGTTTTGAAATATCTAACGCCTTGCAGGATTTCTCCCCTTCCCCCTCCCCCGCCAGTGTTTAGCTATCTGTGTTAACTATCCATGTTCCACAACTCAGCATCACATAACAACTTATAAAATGTATGCAAGGACTTCAGATCTAATAATTTATAATGCCACAAGTAACTGACACTATACTCACTAATATTTCCAAGCACACAGTTCAGTTTGGCAGGATTTTGTCTCAAATTTTATTCATACTGTCAACCTGAAATTACTTAAATATGTATCTTTTCCTCAAAAGTAACTATTATAATCCAAACTTACTGTTATTGTTGCAAATGGAAGAAGCCTCTTATGAGCCAAAGGTGCATGGAGCAGGCGTTTCTTTTTTGCGGTGATGCAATCAAAATACGCGGATACTTTCCACTCCCAAGACGCAAAGTTAAAAACTTTTGTCTGTTGTAATTAATTCTTCCAGTTTTTGGTTTAACAGGCTTGTATACCCTTCAAATATATTTTAATGCTGATTAGGTTTGTTTGACAGTTTTGGGTGGAGTGACACTAAGAAATAACTACCTTTATTAAAACAATCAATTAAGCCTGCCTATCAAGAAACGTCCAAACAGGGAAGAAGGCCATTCAGTTATTACAAGGTGAAGATACAGCAATCTCACTAAATTAGTGTGCATCTGGGGCAAATCTATGAATGCTACAGGCACTGAAAAGAATTAATTAGAGGATCCATGAGGTTCTTTGTAAGTGAGACATCCTTAGCTTCACTGACATGTAGCCATTATGATTTTTTGGTTCTTATGCAATCATTGAAAATTAGGAAAAGGTTATTTTGTACTAGTATAGTCTTCCTGACTTAAGCTCCGGAGAGAGATTTTCATTGACAGCAGGTTTCATTAAATCTTGGCCTGTGCAGTTCAACAGTCCCAGCTGCCTTGTCTAAAACCACTATAGTAAAGCATGATCTGGCAAACATAAGCCCAATTCTCTACAGCGCAGCGTTTGCATCCCTTAATTGACTTTGATGAAAGGCCGGTGGAGAGCTACAGTGCTGCTGCCGAACAATAACTGATACTTCACGCTCTAAGGAAATCTCTGGGCCCAAATCCTGCAACGGTGAACACTGCTCACGAACACTGACTTCATCCTGAATGAATCAAACGTCTTTTCACTGGACTCTGCAGTCTGTTTTTACTTAATGAAGTGTTGGAAACGCTAAAGGAACTGAACTGAGCTACATCTCAGCTAGTCCTTTATTGATGAAGATGTTCATCTCTCTTTGTGAAGATAAAGCGTCGGCCATAATGACAGCAAAGTAATGCAGGCCTTATTAATGAAAATCCTCCATGGGTATTTTGTTTAACACTTAATATCTTATTCACAGCTTGTGCTGGCACCCTGCCACCTGTACCTGATGGCTGTCACAGTGGAGGGTGTACTGCGAGGCAACCAGCTGCTGGTTATCAGTGAAACGAGTTGCAGCTTTCCCTGTGCTCAGCAGCCTGAGCCTCTGGGAGATGCAAGGGATAGGCAGCGACCACAGGCTTTCCTAAGGGACATTTTTGGCCCCAGTGCCAATGCTGAGCACTTGTATTCAATACCTTGTTTAAAAAAAAAACCAAACCAAAACAAAAAAAACAAAACAAAAAAACCCCACCCAAACACAAAAAAACACAAAACCCACAAACAACAAACCAACAAAATCCCAGGTATTTTCATACTATCCAACCCAGTATTTACTTTCTGTGAACACAACTATTACTCCAATTTGTAGATGGCTATCCACAGATGCAGATGGCCTGAGGGAAACATGGTTATTTCTATCATTGTAGCTTGGTTTGGTGTTATTCATGCGCTATTATATCTTGACACTGAAGCTCCAGTATTCACCTTTTTTTTTTTTTGTACTAACAGAAACCTGATTGCCACTGGATCTGGTCACCTCCAACAGAACAGATGCACAGACCAGCTCCTGTGAAGTACCTCCAAGTCTAAAGAAGTGTGAGCACATACCAAAGATCTGCAGTCCCTTATGGCACTTGAAAAATTGTTTTCTCCCCTCTACTTAGCTGTCTATTTTCATTAAATCTGTAGAAATGGGTTCTCTGAGACTTCCTCGTGCTGCAAGAAGCCATTGGCTCTAAAACTGCGGGGAAAGCACAGAGGGCCAGTATGATTACCTAAGCCTTGGCTCTTAATGAAGACAGTCTAGAAAACAAAGAAAGAAAAAACAGACTAAATAGATAATAGATTAAACAAACAAAGGCAAATCCCAAAGGGCCAATATCATTACAGCAGCTATAGGGGCTATACAGAAGCATCCATCAGAAGCTTAAAACTAATTCTTTGTGTTGGTACCACAAAACGTGATGGGGCTGCTTTTCCCAGCTCTCACTAGCGAAAGGCAGTGCCTGCCTTGAAAAGATACGTCGACTGGAAGAGCTTAAGTCTGGGGACAGGCTGATGAAGGAAGGTCTTCCCTTCCACTTTACACTGTCTCAGTGTGCCTCTTTCTCCAGCCTCATGCCTTATCAGTAACCCTTGCTTTCTGCCTTGCCCCTCCAGATGTACTTCCTTCAAATTAGCCAGCTCCCTGCTCACACTTTGGACTTTTATCTCTACCCCCCTTGCCCCAGCACAACCCACAGGCACTGCTGGTTGGAAAACTGGCAAGCAGTGATGGGGTGGACGTACTGTAACAAGAGGTCTTGCCCAGAGGGCTTTGATTACTTTAAAGTTTACTTAAAAAAAAACCAGCAGGTTTTTGTGATGCTGAGCCACAGCCCTCACGTGCATAAACAACTGAAAAACAACACATGAATTACTATTATTGCTTTCAGTTACGTATGCCATTTCCTGAGAGAATCTCCTTTCACCAAGGTTGAAAATACAAACTGTGAGGCCCTGAATGCATCCAAAGATAATCTTAGTTGCAACATACCACAGGAGGAGTTCTGTTTTCCTCATCAACTTTCTGCTTTCCTCTAAAACACATCTTTCCTCTTGAAATTCAATTCCGTTATTTCTCATCCTATCTTTTTCTTTGCAATAACCTTTTAGGCACTTGAAAACTGCTATTTTCTCATTGCAGTTTCATCATTTTCTCTTTAAGTGAAGCCAACCCAATTTATTCAGTCTGTCTTCCTAGGACAGGTTTTGCAAAGCTTGGACTGGGCTCACTGCTCTCCTTCTGGCTCTTTCCAGCCTGCCTGTATCTCTTTCAGAGGCCAAAAGCGTACTATGTCAGCTAGGGACATACCTACCCATAGAAAACACAGCATAAAGTATTACTTCAGGTCTTGCAAAATGTACTCTTGATTGTAATTTCAGCACGGTGTTTGCCTTCTCAAGGCTCTATTAATCCATGTTCAACTTCTTCTTTCTTCCCTTTAATTACCAGACTTCTCCTGGAGAACTGCTATTTAACAACTGCTCTAGTTCAGGACTCATGAAGAACCTCCTCCAAGTGTAGTCCATTGTATTTTCCTTTGTTGAGTTTGGTCAACATTCTTCTGCCAACTCTGCTCTAAAACAAGCATATAAAGACATACTCTGCTCTCCAAGATGCTGGCTGCCCCTTCTAGCTTTGCTGTCTGTAAATAAGTAAATTTAGCTTTGATGTAAGCTAGTGAAAACATAAAACAGAGCTGGACCCAGCACAGATACTAGTGAATAACAACTACAATGTGACTCAAGAGAGGCTGCCCACAGATTTGAAGACTAAATCCATATACAAACCCATCACCATAGTGGTACATTACACCTGTACATACCCCTTTCCTCCATACACCTACCCCATGCTCCTGTCTCCCACTCCCTGCAAATCTCCCCTGGGAGCTCCACTGTAGAGCATCTTAAGCACCTTACTCACACTCCCTCTTCCACCAGTGGCACTGGTGGACAAGATTCAAGTATGGAAGGGGTGAGGGGAGCTGTAGTTACCCTATTCTGAAAGTCCAGCAAACCCCAGACAAGCAGTCAGAAAATTATATTTGATTCCCTGACTAAAATTTTTTTGAAAACGTAATCCAAGAACAATTTTGTCCTTATGTAGCTGCAGGAATTAAACTTATTTATGGGAATGGATATTTCCTTTCATTGAAATCTATTCTAAACCAGCCAGGAAATAACTGAATTGGCAGAATTGCAGGTGCAGCAGCATTTAGATGGAAGACAGCATGGGAAGTCCTAAGTGACTGATACTAATAGCTATTTACTTTCAATGAGCTGCAGCCAGGCCAGATCCACAGGCAGCTTTGATTAGAATTTTTCCATCAGTTTCATGTTCCACAAACCACTCTGTTCTTCAACACTCAAACCAAAATACATGATAGAAATATCTCTAAATATTTTATCACATACTAACGAGCTAATATCTGACATGCTTAAAAGTTCACACAATTGAAACTGGCCACTGGCAAGCTGGATCTTTTTTACATGTAAACAGAAATCTGATGAGAATGCATACTTAAATGCATACTTAAAAATATTGATAAGCATATAAAGTCTCTGCCTTACTATTCTTGATCTGAGGTCTGTTTTAAAATGGAAATATGGGCTTGAATTGGCCCATTGGGAACTAAATTGGCAAAAATAATAGTTTTCAACAAGCATCAGTCTTCTTCCTGCTTTAGAGCTAAAGCATAATTAAGATTCTAGCAGAAAAATATTTGTTTCCTACATCCTGCACTAGACCCAAAAAGGTGAAGTCATTCATGGAAAAAGTAAGAGCTATAGCTTAAGAAACGTAACATACAATACATGTAGGAGCAGAAAGTAAAGTGTATTCATGATGAAACTATATAATACAATTTTGGAATTACTATGCATGGTCGTTTTCAACTAACCTACAAGCAGAACATTATTTCACTATGGTACATTCTTTATGAATTGAGCATTTTACAGCACAAGTTGAGATACGAGACACAAACGAAAGCCACTGAAAAGGAAAGTGTAGATTGTGAGGATAAGCACACATCGTTCACTAGTAAATGACTATCTCAAAATCACCTGCTAGGTTGACATTAATTTTGCCCATTTATTGAACATATCACTAAGTTATGCTGCTTTCTCCCCTTCAATCCCTTTCTTGAATAACTTGAAGAGTTGAAAATATGATACCATTTAATGTCAGTAATGCCAGAACTTGCCCACACTAGATATGGATTTTGGTCTGCTATGCTGAACAGTAGGAGGTAAGAGATGCAGAAGGAAACAAAACAAGGGAGAACAGACTGGAGAGCACAGGGCAGAAGGTTTAAGCTATTAGTGCAGCATTTGAACTTCCTTTCAGTTGACATTTCTGCTCATACAGTACACTGCAAAATTAAAGTTCAGCATACTACTCCATTAAATCTGCATATCGGTAGCTTAAAAGCATCATATGGCTGACACTGAAGGCTTTTAACGGCACTGGAAAAACTGTGCCTAGAATGTATTTTATTGCTCATAATCTTCACTAAATGTGTTGCACACCTTTTTCATCAGTAACAGTAAAATCAAGGGACTGATTTGTCTGCCAGCTTTCCAGCCAGGACTTTATTCTCCCCTGATCCCACCATTCCTGAAGGTCAGTGACAACACAGTACCTATCAGAAACAGAACCTTGTCAACAGAATCGACCCCTCAGGAGAATGAGTGAGATGGTGATTAAAAAGGGAAAGGAGCACTGACCCATGGGGCACACCTGGTTAAGAGAACAGAGATTTCAGCTGGCTGGATGATGACAGAAACATACTGTAATTTCATATAGGACCATGTAATCATTAGAACGATATAAACAAAATACACACTAGTAAGATGTACAAAGGAAGCAATGTTTTTAAGGCCTGTCTTTCCATAGCACAGACACTTGTCCAGTTCAGTCCTACTACAAGGAGAAGACCAGAAAACAGAGCCTCTTGCCTAGCTGGTTAGCAAGCAGTGGCTGTATTGCAAAGAAAGCAGACAGAACTTTTTTCTACACATGCATCAAGCTCCAAGGAGAAACACTAATCTCAGATTTAGATCGTAAGACATATGATGCTATCTGACCTTGGAGGTGGGCCATAAGTCTATGGTTAATGTACAAGTCCTTGCTGCCATCAGTAGCAGTTTACTTTTTTCCAAAAATAATTTAAAAAGTACGCAGTGTGCAGAAAATGAAGATATAAAATTATTTTTTCCTAATGTTCTGGGATTTTCTTAATGCAAGCTTTCAAAGAAAAATGTTAACAGATTCAGCAAGACACATAAGTCTTCTTAATTAACAAAATTCCCATCTGGTAATACCTTGATCTCTAATATATGTAAATATTTTTAATTCAGGATGCTAATCACAAGGCTTAGCAGCCTTGAGCTTGTTTGATGCCCTAAAACATAACTTCAGTAAGTTTTCCGGTACCTTTGACTGACTTATTTCTCTGGGATTTTTATTATTATTGTAAAATAAATTACTAAATTCTGAGATGCTGAAGTAATTTTGCTTGGCAGCATGTGCTATCAAAGAAACACCAAGTCAAATGTGATGCTTTAAAACTTAAATTTAGGAAGTCACTTAAAATAACATTCAGTATTAGTCTTTTCCCGATGACATACTCAAAACCAAATGACTACAAATAAGTGTACAACAGCTAACAAGACAGCCAAAATAACAAGTCAGATTATTTTCTGAGAAAATATAATTAAGGTGACACAAGAATCTCACAGTGATTCCATGGTGTTATTGTGTCAGTCTTGATCTGTTTGACATAGTTTGTATCATAAGTATAATTTAAAAACCCACCTCTCCCTGCCTCAACAACAAAACAACATTTATGGACTTAAGCAGTTGCTAGCTACTTCTGCTTCTAAGAGTAAAACATGTTATAGCACAGAATTACCTAACCTAGTCCAGATGAGCTAACTCACGTCCTGAAAGCACTGTAGAGGCATTAGTGTGGTATGTTAATGAAGCACCAGCTTGGCTGTGTTGCAACCTTTAGTAATGAACGATGGAAGCCTACGCTCTACCCTGTGCTTGCTTCCCACCGTTCATCCTAATTATCTCAGTCTGATATAGATAAGCATTTAATCCAATTATCTCTCATCCATTTTCTCCAATCTGGAACAGGAAAATACAGACATTAGTCTATCCTGCTCTCACTGGAGGGGGAAAAAAAAAATCCCTCAACATAATGAAAATCTTTCCATCAACCTCTTTCTCCCTTCCCAGGCTTGCTCACATACATGCTAAATAATGAGAGGTGACAGCACATACTCTGTGACATCCATCATGAGGGGATCACTAGGGTTTAAAAGCAGTTAACCTGCTTCCTTATCACAAGATTAATTTAGTGCAAGTAGCAACACACTGCAATTCACCAGCAGCTTCTATGCATTATCAGACACTTTCATATCTTGTGATGTGAATTTTGGAATGAAAGGGCACCTGTAAGAAATCTTTATGCTCCTCAGATTTATGCTAAGAAGTAATTATCCCAGTGAACTTGGATGGATACTGCAACCCAAGAAGGGCCCTGAGACACATGCAGTTACACAAAATTCATTTTGTTCTATCAGAGGTAGAACAGGAAGAACATAAGTGGAAGCTCACTGAGCACCCAACAAGGGTTTGCATGCTGTGAAGATGGGTCTTAACTAACCATTTCTAAACTTAGCAATCTGGTGTCTTTCATGAAGAACAACACCTTCATAAAAAGCAACTCTGAATGTACATACAAATTTTTTTTTTTTTTTTTTTAACCTCTCGGTTTGCAAATCTTCACATGTCCATTGCCAGGCTGGGCAAACATTTACCATACAGTGAAGTTAAACAGTCAGTTATACAAGATACGTCTATTTCCACAAGGTAATGAAAACTGCATTTGAAACTCTAAAACTTAATCTATCTCCTAGATAACATTACCTTTTGTAAGTTTCACTGAAATAATGATGCTTTATTCATACCATAATTATGTCCGATATCAAGCTACATTGTGCAAAGACATTTTTAGTTGTGACTAAATGACACTGTTGAGTAAGAAACCAGGAATAATCTAATTATCAGTAATACCAGCTGAAGAACATTTAAATTTTCTAACTTCTGTATTTATTACCAAGCTTTAACCAAAAGTAAGAGATAAATTCATGAACAATATTGATCTTAAATGATCTCTTACTATGCTTTTTCGGCCTAAAGAGTATCGGGCATTGCCATATACAGGTGTAGTTAATCCACAATTATTTTTTCTGCCCTCATTAGTTTATCCAGTCACAGGCAATGCTGTACCAGCTACTTCAATCCTCTGAAATTTTGAAGTATACCAAGAATTACCAGGTAAGCAGCAACCATGACACACAGGCTAGAAATGAAATGGGCTAACAGAGAAAATACAAATCCTACCTTCACAAACTGGGCAGCACTCCCCCGGGACTTTAACAGGATTTAGACAGCTCTGCCCGCAGGCGGTTGCAACGCAGTGCGGATCTCCATTGATGCACTGGCAGAAAGTGCAGTCGTCCTCGCGCCAGCGGTCTCCATGAGCTTGGATCTGACCATTGGCATAGCAGCCAGCAGGGTTATTTACTGGGTAAACTGGGTCTGAAATGAGAGGAATTACAAAAGAACAAGAAGTTTTATCTTCCCTTTATGCCTAAACTTTATACATGAGTAACTGCAATACTGTGATTTTACATTACCTCAAAAGGGTTAAGTGCCGCCACTATTAAACCTTAAAAGAACCACACTGATACAGTGTACAGTATACAGAGATAAAATAAGGTACAAACTTAGATATTTCAATATTGAAGTTAACGGTTCAAAATGTTAAGTCAACTTACACTGAGAATTCATAAATTCAGATATTTGAGTATTTCAACACAAATTTTGTTTGCAACAGGCAGATCTAGAATGGAAAAAATATACCTACAGATGGCTGGGTTATGTTTTTAAGAGGCTTAGTTTTTGGATTTTTCTGACTTTGTTCTTCAAAACAAAATGGATCTTAGATCTATTGATCCATGTTTTGTACCAACTTCACAATTTCTGAGGGGAACTGAAAAGCACCTCAATGAAACACTGGAATGAATCCTGTCAGCATCACACCATTTTTTTTTTCGATAGGACATTTCCTGCTGGAACAGGGAGTCTGCCTTAAGCTACAGTTTTGGAGATATACTAGTTCTCCTGTGCAAATTCTCTGGATCAGTTTTCAACTGCATTTCAGTTGGAGTTTTTTACCTTTTAAAGTTCAAAGGCCCATTTACCAGCTAGCAATCAAATTAAGGCTCAGGTATTTACATAAGAGATTTTTTGGGAATATATGTAAGATTCCTCCTCAGGCTACATGGAAATAAATAATACGACTGTATATGCTATTTCATGACTTGAAATAAAAGCAGCTCTTATCCTTCAGAAAGAACATGTTTACTCTTCAGAAATGCAATAAGCATAAGATATATGCATTATGTGAATGTATACAACTTATCATGCTGGCTAATAAAAAGCTACCTGTTAGACTAAAAAAAAATACATGAGAACATACAGTAATCACATCAAGTTTTCAAAGCAAGCTATAAGTTACATATTAAAGCAAATTCAATATATTGAAAACATTAAACACAATGAAAAGCATTGTTTTTAGCAAACATCAGACAGCAGACACCAAATAAGCCCATGTTATTCACCCATAAGTACATTTTCAGAAAACATTATGTTTGAAGGATTTGGGAGAAAAGAGATGCCCTTCGGCTTTAGATAGGGTGTGGGGGAAAAAAGGACTCTGAAGTTTCATTCATCCACTCTGGAAGGAAGGCAATCCATGTTAAGTGTAGATAAAGACAGCAGCAGTACTAAGACTTATTGTCTTATAATAAGCCATTGTATCAGGTTTATGACACTATCAAACTCTCAACATTTGGAGAAAAACGGTGCACAACTTCTACCTCTACCTGGCACTCACTCCCATCCTGAATTTTAGTGGTAGTTCCAATTCCAGCCAAATGGGTTAAGCCAACATAAAAAACAGGTGTTCAGGAAAAGACGACATTTAAATCTAAGATGTTTCCTGATCTCTTAATGTAGTAGCTTTTTTTGTTTTAGGATTACTAAAATTACATCTGTAATTAACTATTTTGCTCTGGCTCAAAATCAAATCATACACAAACAAATGAAGTGAATTTTATCATTAAACCCAAGTATGGGATTCTGATCAACACAGGAATACAGAGAAAGCACAGAAAAGCCATATAAGACTCATGTTATTTGCAATAGCCTTTTATGTGAGTCAAAGCACAAAGTTCCTGGTACTCTTAAAAGGTCAGTAGTATTTAAAGCTATAAATTGAGCCCAGCAAATTACATTTCCTGATGCTGAGGAATCCTAAAGGGCTTTGAGTAAGAATTTTTCCTGGAATGAAGGCAAGAAGGGCGTGTGCCTATACCACACAATGCACAGGAATCTTACCATTTACTATTTCAAAATTATTGCAGAAAAGCAGCATTATATTTCTTTATATTTTTATCATCAATAACACATTATCAGGAAAAAATTAATCACCTTGAAAATCAGTCATAAAATAATCAAATAGAAAGAGAATAGGTACAAATAAATGCCACTCCTTCTCCAACTAGAAAAGCATGAATACACAGGCTATTACATGCACATTCTGCCCACTTAAAAGGCCTTACCTTGTCAATCTAGGCGTCATTTAACATAACCTGAGCTATTAAGAAAGGGATCAGAGCTTTGTTTTTTCAAATGTTTGAAGCAACCACAAAAATACACAACATCTATCTTGCTATCCAATCATTTAGAAGTGAGAAATCAGATCATAGGATCATCCTTGATCATAGGATCACAGAATGGTTTGGGTTGGAAGGGACCTTAAAGATCATCTAGTCCCACCCCCCCTGCCATGGGCAGGGACACCTTCCACTAGACCAGGTTGCTCAGAGCCCTGTCCAACCTGACCTTTAATGTTTCCAGGGTTAAGGCATCTACCAGCTCTCTGTGCAACCTGTTCCAGTGTTTCATCACCCTCTCCATGAAAAATTTCCTTCTATCTAGTCTAAACCAACCCTCTCTTAGCTTAAAACCATTATTTCTTGTCCTATCGCAGCAGGCCCTGCTAAAAAGTCTGTCATCTTCCTTGTAGCCCCTTCAGGCACTGGAAGGCTGCAATAAGGTCTCCCCGGAGCCTTCTCTTCTCCAGGCGCCCAATTCTTGCAGCCTTTCATCATAGTAGAGGTGCCCCAGCCCCTCTGATCATCTTCGTGGCCTCCTCTGGACTCATTCCAACTGGTCTGTATCCTTCTGATGTTGGGACCCCACAGCTGGACACAGCACTCCAGGTGGGGTCTCACAAGAATGGAGAAAAGAGGGAGAACCACCTCCCTCGACCTCCTGGCTTGATTTAGAGCTACAAGCCCTATCAGAAAAGCACACAAAAGAAACAAGCAAGTCAAACAGTGCTGAAGAGCTTGGTAATGTCCTGCACAACATCCTTGTCTTAAACTGGAGAGACATGGATTTGACAGACGGACCGCTCGGTGGATAAAGAACTGGCTGGATGGCCGCACTCAGAGAGTGGTGGTCAACGGCTCGATGTCCGAGTGGAGATCGGTGACGAGTGGCGTTCCTCAGGGGTTGGTGTTGGGGCCTGTGC
>NW_010263832.1:28261-85039 GCF_000690775.1 Eurypyga helias
AGAGCAGCTCCGAGGAAAAGGACTTGGGGGTACTGGTTGATGAAAAACTGAACATGAGCCGGCAGTGTGCGCTGGCAGCCTAGAAGGCCAACCGTATCCTGGGCTGTATCAGAAGTGTGGTCAGCAGGTAGAGGGAAGGGATTTCTTCTCCTTCTACTCTGCTGTTGTGAGACCCCACCAGGAGTATGGTGTCCAGATACGGAGCCCTCTACATAAAGGGGATATAGACCGATTGGAGCAAGTCCAGAGGAGGCCACGCAGATGGTCAGAGGGCTGGAGCACCTCTGCTATGGGGACAGGCTGAGAGAGTTGGGCTTGTTCAGCCTGGCGAAGAGAAGGCTCCGGGGAGACCTTATAGCACCTTCCAGTACCTGAAGGGGCCTACAAGGAAGCTGGGGGGGACTTCCTCTACATAAAGGGGATATAGACCGATTGGAGCAAGTCCAGAGGAGGCCACGCAGATGGTCAGAGGGCTGGAGCACCTCTGCTATGGGGACAGGCTGAGAGAGTTGGGCTTGTTCAGCCTGGCGAAGAGAAGGCTCCGGGGAGACCTTATAGCACCTTCCAGTACCTGAAGGGGCCTACAAGGAAGCTGGGGGGGACTTTTTACAAGGGCCTGTAGTGACAGGACAGGGGGTAATGGGTTTAAATTGAAAGTGGGGAGGTTTAGATTGGATATCAGGAAGATGTTCTTCACAGAGAGGGTGGTGAGGCACTGGAACAGGTTGCCCAGAGAAGCTGTGGATGCCCCATCCCTGGAAGTGTTCAAGGCCAGGCTGGATGTGGCTTGGAGCAACCTGGTCTAGTGGAAGGTATCCCTGTCCCGGGCAGGGGGGTTGGAACTAGATGATCTTTAAGGTCCCTTCCAACCCAAAGCACTCTATGACTGTATGACAAAAGACCCTGTAATTTGGCATCTCAGCTGAGCAGAAATTAAATCACAGCCATTACTTGAAAAAGAAGATTGTACTCAATAATTACAAGTCATTAACTATTTAATTCAATCTACTAAGGACGTATCTTAAGAAATTTCCACTACAGGCCTAATACAAACCAACTTACTAAACCCAAAATAAAGTATCAACAGGTTTTCTTGATAGTTGGTTTCAATGGTTGCAAAAATGAAATGATCAACTTTTAACACCATATGATGATATGGCAGAACAATTAGTTGAGAAGTCGTAAGATAGCTATTTAAATCAAAAACGATGAAGGATATATCAAGATCTTTAAGTCCAATATGGAAAATCAGCATCCACATTCAAGTACGGCAGAGCTGATAAAAACAGCCCGTATATAGAGATACATTGCTTATGTATCCATATACGTTGTCATAATGATTTCATAACGTCAAATTTCAGAATATACGGTAAATATACGTAATTCAAAAAGTAATTATAGGAAAAAACCAACAGATTTCACATTCTATAAAGTCAGCAGCTCATACAACAATTTCTTCAGGAGTAGATCTGCACTACCTCAGGAAGGAGTTCACCACATCAGACATGCCTCCTTCTAAACTTTTTTCAATCTGTTATTAAATGAATTATATGACTAATTTAATCTTTTTTCCTCACAGCTAAAAGGCTCTTAAAAGCATAGGCACAACTGTACCAGTGTGCTAGTTTTGGAGAGACAGAGTTAATCTTCTCCATAATAGCTAGTATGTTTTGGATTTGAGCTAGAAAAGAATGTCAGTAACACTACTGTTTTAGTTATTGCCATGCAATGTTTACATTAAGCCAAGTACTTTTCAGTTTCTTGTACGGCACCTGTGTTCTCAGCCTCTTCTCTGCAAGAAGCTGGGAGGGGACACAGCCAGGACAGCTGACCCAAGCTGACCAAAGGGATAATTCATGCCAAAAGGCATAATGATCAGTATTATAAGCAGAGAGAAGTTGTCTGGGCCTCAGGCTGAATCACTGCTTGGGGATGGGCTATCGATCACTAGGTGGTGAGCAATTGTTGCACTGTGCATCACTTGTTTTTGTATATTTCTTTATCAGTAATATTATTTCTTCTCCCTTTACTGTCCTATTAAACTGTTTTCATGTCAACCCGTGAGGTTTTTTTCTGATTCTCTCCCCCATTCCAGCTAGGGCAGGCAGGTGCAATCGAACTGCTGGGTGGTGCTTAGATGCTGGCTGAGAGTAAACCCGACAGTCCTTTTTGGGACCCAATGTGGGGCTAAACCACAACCAGGAAGGTCTAGAAGCCTGTCTCCAACTACAGTCAACAATGAATGTCTAGACCAGATCTTAAACAGAGGGCAAACATGGGCTGGCATCTCTTTACAATATTTAAGCTTACAGCATGTGTCTTTCAATTTCTCTACAGTTGAACATCGTGTATCAATCTATCTGATATGAACTGATACACTAAAACACAGAGAAATACAAATGGTCTACAGAATGACTTCCTACCTTACCCACTCCGATATTTCATTATCCAGATTTTTTTTTTTTAACACCTCTGAAAAAGTTTTAAATAGTTTATAACCAAACAAGCCACCAAAACAGTATCATTCACTCTCATAGCTGCCCCTTTTAGACTCATTCTTAAGCGGTTCTTTCATAATTTTTCTCGGAATCAAGCACAACTATAATGGATCATGTAGCTTATTTGCTCCTGAAAGGAACTACAGGAATACTGAAATTAAGTACACCACAGTGTCTGAAAGTGACATTAATATTTGGGTTTCTCTCCTCTTCGGAGATTTGAAACCTCCAGCTTATTTTGCTTACTGGGAAGCCACTCCTAAATTCACATTTAAACACAGGGACCAGAATTGCTTCACAGGCCTTTGTCTATATGGTGGCCATAAGGTGACCCCCAATGGGGCAAGACCCAAGTGCAAAGTGCCAGCCCCATCTTCCTCCACTGGCATCCTGGTTGTGTTCTGGCAAAAGATGTGTCAAGTATTTTCTAGCATAAGTGAGAGGGTCAACATGAAATTAATCTTTTTTAGGAGGACTGTAGGCCTAGCAAGCAGAGGAGAAGGCTGCCAAACAGGGCAAAGGAGGAAATTAAAAAAACATTCAAGTCAGAGTACTGCCCCATTTCTTTGCCATAATTGTGGAGAAAAGAAGGTGTACATGTTGGTCTAGCTGAACAGAACAAGATTGGAAGGAAGAGTCTGCAAAGCAATGGAAGTGTGTGTTAGGCACACCACTGACGCTTTGGAGAAGCTTATTTAAATAGCTGATGCAGAAATTTACACTGAAAATGCAAACAAAGGGCAGCATAATTAATAAGCAAACAGGATAAAAAAAGATACTGTACCTTCACACACTGGGCAGCACTCTCCTTCTGGCACGTAGTACCTGTCGCAGTGTAGCTCACCACACTGGGCAGAGAAACAAATAGAGACTCCACCTTGGCATCGACAGAAACGACAAGCATCCATGCGAAACATATCTCCATCATAATATTCCATACTGTTAAATATGCAAGTTGGCTTCACTTCTGAAAAAGATGGAAAAAGAAGAATGTATTTTACAGATATTGATAAATGGGAAGTAGTTAAACCCATGTTGCTACAGCCAAGAAGAGATAGCTGATTTTTCTTTAATTTTTTAAACTCAAATACTTTTTTTTTAATAACATGGCATATTTTATTGTTTGTTTCAACAATGGAATAAAATAAAGTGCTATTCAAAATTACTTTCAGAGCAATTATTTACAAGTCTTCATTTTAAAAATTAAAATATTGAAGAAAGGCTAAGTCATTGGTATTCACAGGTGTCAAAAATTTCTCATTCTGGATGAGACTGAAGTTACTTCAAATTTCAGCCTATGAAGCAATAGCTTTTTGTTTAAGAAGAGAGTTTCAGATGTTTCTTAGGTCTAATCTTCCTTTCTGCAAGACTCAGTACACAGGTGGATAACTTGCACTAAAGCTGTCCAATCCACAAGGACATACTTAAAAAAACCCCAAACACACTTCGTGCCTGCATGATCTGTTATGCAGAACTGAATACTTCTCAGTTCAAGCAACCTGGAGCTGTACTAGTCAGCTCACATCTATACTCCTCACAGAAAATAACCTCAACTATAATAAATATTTATGTGATCACTTCAGTGTTTCAAAACACAAGACTGTTTCTTGTATGCCTCCATCTACAACAGTGCCCTAATGTATAATTAAATCCCAACTTTATAGGAAACTAAAGGCATCTGAAAATTCTTAAGTATTTTGGGAAGGACATTGCCTATTTACTTCATTAGCATTAAAAAAAAAAAAAGGATGCTAACTAAAACAACAAAACAGTTGGCAGATATAATCACCTTTTTTTTTTTAATACCAAAGAGGTTTGGTTCCAGATTATGTAGCTGATCCACACATCATGAATATATTGGAAGGTATTAGAGTTTTTGACCTTGCAGTTACCCCACACATTCAGACTTTATTCCACCAGCTACTGCCTGCAGAGGCTATTCTGTTCAGCCAGCCTCACTCACCACCACCCCCCACCCTGCAGCTCCACAGCCAAAGGCTTAATCATTGTTATTCAAGACACTGTAGAAGAAATACTCCAAATTTATGTTAACTACAATGCACACTTTAGTCATTAGAAAATCACGACTTCACCGGTTCATCATGATGTTACCCTGTGACTTAAGCCTCCTCCCTATAAAAAGAATAAACTTTTTGGCTTTCTATGACACTAGCCCAAGATACTACTTTACTTCAGGTAGCAGTTTTCAGGTGTCTAGTAAACCAGTGTGTTTTTTCAGAAGCTATGAATCTAGCCGCCTCAAAAGTCAAAGGTTCAGCGAGCGGGAAGATACTTGGGCAACAAAGTAAAAAATAAAACATTACCGAACTGTAGATGAAACCATCACATTTCATTACTTCTGAACTAAACATAGCAAAGGGGAAAAAAGGACACTTGCTTGTGTTGCTGATTTCTGTAGAATACACGGAAAAAAAATTATTTCCATACCTGTGCAATGCCTAGCTACACAGGGCTGAAAACCCACTTTGTGGTCAGGTGATTTTTCTTTTTTTGTTAGTGCTCAGTATCACACAGGTGAAAAATATTTAAATGAAAATTCCAGATTGCAAATTCCTTTTCCACTTATCCCAGCTGTCTTATTTTTTGGGGGGTAAAACTTTTTCTCTGTGTTACTCTCGACAATGAAGACAGGCTTTCTTTTAACCTCTAAAGCATTTCAGGGACACTAGTATTTCTTTCCACATACACTTAAAGTGAGCTCCAGCCTTGATCATTCAATATGACTGTAAAGCATTAGAGTTGGAACTTGGAAGTATTGTTAGCAGTGTTTGATTTTTATATGCCTGTCCCATCTTCAAGGCATAATGTAGAAAGCAGCATAAAAAACCGAAAGAGTAAGAGGAGGAAATACCACTGTGTCCAGGAAAACAGCAATGACCTCATTAGAAAGCAATTCACATAAACAAACACTTGAGCAACATTTCAAGTTTATGTATCTCAAGCTGTTAGTCTAAAAACCTTCTCAAAAAGGAAAAAGTGCCAATACAACTCAAAAGGCCTTTAATCCATTTCCTTCTGACTTCACTGTTTTGATTGCAGCTTTCCAGATTTTTACTTATTCTGCCCCCCACAAAACAGCAGATCTGAATTCCTAACTCATGGATCATCTTCCAAGAGTTACCATTCTTTTTTAAAAATGTCCAAACAAGACCAAGCAAGGACCAGTAAATCCTGAAAGTAACAGTATGTATTATTCCTACAATGAAAACCACCATAGAAATTTGCTCTACACATATTTTTACCCTCCAGATTTATGGTAGTGCATACATACAACAAGGGGTAATGGGTTTAAACTGAAAGCAGGGAGATTTAGGTTACATATCAGGAAGAAATTCTTCACAGAGAGGGTGGTGAGGCACTGGAACAGGTTGCCCAGAGAAGCTGTGGATGCCCCATCCCTGGAAGTGTTCAAGGCCCGGCTGGATGAGGCTTTGAGCAACCTGGTCTAGTGGAAGGTGTCCCTGCCCACGTCAGGGGGGGTGGAACTAGATGGTCTTTAAGGTCCCTTCCAACCCACAACATTCCACAATTCTATGATTCTATTCACACTAAACTATTGACCTAAGCCTATACATCCAGCTATGAGACAAGGATTACTTTTGTTAGAACCATATGTAAGACTCAATCAAGCCAAAACAAGCACTGAACAACAAACTCCAGTTTTAGATACTCACAGAGTGGAAGACTAATGAAATGAGCACCATGCTGTGGAAGTGTAACGATGCATTTCTTCCACCACAACATGCTGGAAGACTTTCAGTTCTTCTCTTTATTTAAAATAAAGTGTTAATTTTATTGCCTTACTGATCTACATATGGAGTGAAACAATATAAAGCTAACAAACGCATATTTTCCTAAAGGCTGGTAACCATAAATTCATTATTCTGCCAAAAAAGAGAATACTACAGGTAGAATTCTTCCAAGTACCAAAACTTTGCTGCATAACAAAGTAATTTAAATTATCTGACTTCATAGCACAAAGCGCTTAAACATACCCAAACCCTCAAATCCCTTTTCTGATGCAGACTGCCACAACAAAACAGTGGGCATGAGACAGCCACCCAGGCCACGGATTTGTGAACATAAATTCAGTGTCTGCCAGCTATCAGATAATCCAGTAACACAAGATTGACCCAAACCAAGCACAGAATCACAACTGCCCATCTGTGAAAGGAGCCAGGACAGAGCACACAGTACCCAGAACAATACAGAGTTTATACTGGCTGTGAAAGGACAAGTGGTATCACATCTCTGGTCCACTATTAAGTTAAGAATGACTAAGAGACTGGACTTGATTTGGCATTAAAGTACCTGCCACAGAGTTAAATAAGAAACAGTTCTGGCACAAATTTAGCTCTACAGATCTCAAAGCCTTTTTGTTCTGGTAGTGAGAGCCCTAGAAGTCAGCACTGCCGCAAACCACACAGCCTCACACTACACAGACACAACTCCTGCTTATTTCTTAAGACCTTTATCTCCAGTCTGAACTGCAAACAGACACAATCTGTTTTAGCAAATCAGTTTTCTAAGGTGTTTTACCTTATATTTTTAAATCCAATTAAATACTGTTCTATTGGCTAAACTAGCCCAAAATAAACCTTCTGTTATTGAGGTTTCTGTCATTTCCCAGTACTTGTGGTTTTGTTTGATTAGAGTCACGGAACAGTTCAGAACCCCATGCAAGTTTGGTAATGCATCCCTTGCGAGGCAGCAATTCTGCACACGGTTATGCCAAACACATGAGATGCTTCAGGCATCAGGGCTCTGTAGTCAAGTTTAGGCGTTTTCTTTTGTAGTATCAGAAATCCCAGCCCTCCCAAAGCGGAAGCAAGATTCAAAACAATTTTCTGTTGTTTAAAGGCTTAAAAGGTTCGTGATTCCAGCACTTCAGACGTCCCTTCAGTGTACAGAAGAATTTGTACCAGGCTCTTGGAAGGAACTGGGACAAGTGCTATGAACTTTCAATTAAATGAAAGGGAAGGAAACTGATAAAACTTGAATCCTGTCTCCATCTAAACAAAATACAGAAAAGCTTTCCATTTTTCAAAAGCTGCGCTGATAGGGAGTTTAAAAAAAAAAAAGAGAAGGACACATTTCATTGGAATTAGCCCATAACAAAGCTAAAGGACCACACACTATATACTTCTGTTTCCTTGAAAATATATGAAAACAAGCCAGGTAGAAAATAAGGCTTTCTTACTCTTCAGGTTGCACTGCTTAGTGCAATATATTGCCTATTAACACAATTGCAGGACTATTCTGAAAACCCTTTGGTCCTGCATCTTCTAAAAAGGTCATCCAGAATTGGAGAGATTAGAATTAAAACAAACTTATAACTTTATTTGCAGAGCTTACAAGGAAAGAAACATCATTTTGTGGCACTTGTAGTCTGTAAAAGATACTAAGGACAATGAGGAAAATAAAATTCAGCAATTCACCTTTAAAACAAAATGGAAACAATCAGATTTTTATAGTAAGGCTTCTAGCAGAGAAAGTCCATATCATCACACTAGAAACCACTTTCATATCCAGCTGTCACAACCTATATACAGCGCCAACTTTCAACAAGTTAAAGTTTTCTGTCCACCTGAGCAGCAGATCCAAATCCCATATATTTAGGCAGCTTCAGATGACAGCTCTCATGTCGACTAATGTGTGTGTCTTTTTTACACACATTAGACAAGACTGCAAGGGATTCCCCTTTAGAGATGGAAGACTTATTTCCAATTCCCCGCATTGGGTAGAGGTTGTATCATGGAAAAGAGCAAGGAAAGATCCCTCAGTATAATCAGCTCTACCTAATTTAGACCCAGCTTAATCATTTCCTTAAAATGACTGGTAATGGAGAAACTACAACCTGTCTAGTGAACAATTCTACAGTTTTAACTACTGTAACTGAGCTGAAATGACAGCAAGTGTAATACTGGTCAGGAAAAAAAAACAAAAACAAAAAACCCCAACAAAAAAAACCAGAAACAAACAGAAAGGAAGTTTCCCAAGTTTCATCACTTTTCCCATCTTTAAGGTATATCTCCTACTATTTTTTAGCTTCCACCAATGTGAAAATTTGTTCCTAAGAGAACTCATCCTGGTGTCCCTGCCTACATCCTCTCTTATAAATAAAACGCACACATTTCTTTCCATTTCAATTTTTTTTTCTATCAGGTCATGCTTTTCAGTGTTGGATTATTTCTGTGGCTTTCCTCTAGGCTACTACCCTCCTTCTCTCTACACCTTCTTCTGGTAATTAGGCAATGCTACTTTTTAACATCCTGCAGTAGTTACAGTCCTACCACAGAAAACCACCAGGACAGCCAAAGGAGAAGTCGGGGCCACCAAGGGTCGTGGCTGTGTTCTAAAACCCCCAAACAGTGACAGATTTTTCCTCAACAAAATCGTCAAGCAATTCTTGGAAGCAAGCAATGTTCTTCATAACAGAGGAATGCGTTAAACCCCAGTAGTCTCTGTCAGTCCATTACAGAGGAACATTCATGTTGTGATCAGTGTAGCCCTAGGCACGTTACCAGGACACAGGCATCTGAAACAATCTCAGCACCACTAAAAGGTACTGGCATAGCCCATCATTCATTGTCAGTACATCTGCAGTAAGCTTCCAGTCCATGCGAGAAGTCAAAAATTGCAGGTAAAAAGAATCCCAAGACCTGTAACACAAGGCTGTGGTTTGGTGTTCTAACAGGTCTAACTGTTTCTTCCATTCTTTGAGCAAAGTATTTAATTCTAACCTTGTCCTCCAAAGTGTTGGCAACCCTGTCCAAGTTTAAGCATCTAGAAATATCTGAGAGTCAGAACATTATCAAAGACATTAACTTACCAAGAAAATTCACTTTGGCAAAACACATTACTACTTCAAAGTAAATACCAGAAATATTTACTTTTTAAAAAAAGCATTGAGTGTGGTTTCACATCTAGCTGAGGTCCCAACAATTGCTACCCCTCCTCTTTATTTTATTTATATTTTATTTATCTATATGCATCTACAGACTGAATATTTTTACCCGGAATTTTGGGTTGACTGGTCTTTTGATTGGCCTTCAGCTGTCTGCATCTTCCTTTTCCTCTGCTTATAAATGTAACAGGTAACTGTTAAAGATACTTTTCCCCATTTGACCATGGTGAGTATAACCCAGGTTCGGAGGATCTAAAACATATGACTTGGTTTGGCAGGCTGACCTACTTTTTCACTATACTAGACCAAATTCTCAGACTGCTGTGGCTGGTGATTAGCCATGATTTTCAAATACTGTTCCACTGTTCTGACTGAAAAATCCCAAGTAAACCCAAAACCCCAATCCACAGTCACTAAATCTCTCTACCTTTTTGGCATCAGATTATCTTCTTTTAACTACTTAACAGTTTATCATCTTTTGGCCCTTGCAAGCTGCATTTGCATCTTGTTACTTTTAAACATGTCCACCAAAAGTCCAACAAAAAATTCTGTGGTTTTGGATGCCCAGAGAGAAATACGCAGTAATGTTCAATTAGGATCAGAACTATATTCAGCTCTCTGCTCTGGGACAGATGCTGTTTCCTTGGCCAAATCCTTATTTCTTGAGAGAACATGGAAAATAAGTTTAATGAGAATGCAGTATAAGTTCTGTCAGGATTAGTGCAGTAAGTAATGGGAACTCCGTGGCAATTAGCTGGTGTCTGTGAGGTATTTTACTTGGGCTCCATTATTCCTCCTTCAGTGAAGATTTTCCTTGCTGACCTGATATTCCCCACCAAAACCCTTCAGTGCTCACTGATACTCCCTTTAGAAACAGGTGATTCTTTAGAAATAGTGGAATCACCTTTATCTTTTTCCACACAATGAGCTTAATAATGGAACTGCAATTGCTGTATAGAAAGGGTCACAGTCTTAAATCCAGGGGAAGTTGTCATCCTTTCTTCCTTGGATCAATGCCAGTGATTTTCATGCATGTCCCATTCTAATTGGACAGGGCAACCAAAGTCCATACCTCACCTCAGGGAAAGGGGGGGAAAGTGATGGGAAGTGGGGCTCCAGAGCCAGCCATGGCAAGGCTGGACTCTGAAATCACAGCCGATACATGGCTGTGACAGAAAGCAGCCTGGTCCCCATAACCTTGGGCCCCATGGACACATTACCGAGGACCACCCTCACACATGCAATGTACCATCTTTCACAAAGCAATCAGAGACCCTTTTAAACTAACGGTTGCATTCAAGTAAACTTACTGGTAAGTGGAAGCTGTGACTGACAGAAGGAAGCAGCTGCAGGATGCTTGGTAATCGCACTCTCAAATTTCTAAAGCAGAGCTCACGGTCAGTAAGTTTTTTAATGCAACTTACATTCAAGATACCTGTGCATCAAAACCTAATTAGAGAACAGGCCTAAGTTTGGATACTCTCTTCTTTCCAAACACTTCCACGCCTGCTGCGCATGCAGCTTTCTCTTTAAATTCACTTGTTGATGACTGTAATTTAATGCTGAATCAATTCTTATTTTCTTTACAAGATCTCCCCATGGAAAAGGCAGCACACCAGGATTAGTAGGCAAAAGTCCTGGTGAGTAATATATTTTGGGTCAATCAGAAGAAACCTTGAATTAACTTAGGCAAGGTGTAGGATTTTGAGGAGGACTACATCTTGGGAATCTCTTGCTCGATTTCTTCCCCCATTGAGATCATATACTATCTAGTATTCTCTACACAGAAAGCATATTTCATTGGAAAGTACGGAAACTTCACAGCAGTTGGAATAACCTACCTTTAATCAATGCAATATGCACTCTCACCTTCATCGAAACATGCATTCTGGGGCAACACACTGGAGACACAATACGCACAACCTCATTTTCAGTTTCATATGTGAAGACGAAATTATTTGCTATAGATTGCCCACACTGCCTTATTTTCCTGTATCTACCTCACACATTTTGGGAAAAAGCACATTTGATTGTGGCTGTAGCTCTTCCCTGAAAACTTCTCTACTGAAGACCACTATGCTAATGCCCGATTCCCATATGCAGCTAGCATGGATGTGTACAGCTATACCAGCTACATGTCTAGTTACACTGTTTATGACAGTCAGAGATTGAAAGTTTATCAATTCACACTTCTCTGCCTCCTTCAGAGGCAATATATACAAATTCATGTACATATGTATATTAATTCTGGTATATACACAATCTTCATATACAATTCTGGTATATGCACAATCTGGGTCTTTTCCTGAGGGTCATCAAGAAATTAAGATAACGAGAAACAGGCAGCCATCATCTAAGCAAAGAAGACTTACAAAATCATAGCATCATTGCTTTGTAAATCAGTGCTTATCAACAGTTCCAGAGCAGCACGGTGTAATTTACAAATTAAATGGCAAAAACCTTTCTTCTGACAAGGAATCAGGAGCAAGAACAAAGCTGTGGTCATTGATGTTGTCTGAGTTACCATTTTGACATCCAAAGGCCAGGCAGGGTATGCTTTGGGAATGTCCAAATACACATACTGGATAAATCGTGACAGAGCAACTTCATTGCGTTGAAACAGAACTTCAGCTTGATTCCCATCTTCATTTAAACAATACAGAATGATTTTATTTACAAACATGCTTTCCTTCCAAATAAATGAATCAATACATCCCTTAAAATGTACCTTTTTAATTGATTGACCTTTGGGACAACAACAACATTCTAATGACAGTAATACATCAATTGTAATGATGAATTCTTTTAACCACAGCGGTGCTTTGAAAAGCACAAATTTGTCTCCAGTTAGTGTAACCATTTTATGTAAAATACTCTGATCTCTGCCCAGATTAATGACAAGTAAAACACCACAGACCTATTTAGGAGCATCAGCGCTCTACAATAAATTTTCTTGTCACCAATGAGGAAGTTCCTAAATTATTTCCCATTAAAAAAATTCAAGAAGCAGCTGCACCTATGCAAACATCGAACAGCCACAGACAGTAGGTACTTAACAACGAACTCCAATTAAATCAAAATATGAGGACCTTTTCCAAGCAGCTGTACACATTAATTTGGTGTTAAATAAGGTTTATATAATTATATAACAAACAATGAGAAACAGTTTCCACATGATGGGAAGCTTAAGGACACGCCCAATATACATCTGAAGCATGAAAATAATGGTTAGTGTATTAACTTACTTCTAATCAAACAGGAACAACAACTACTCCATGATCTGCAAAAAGTGACTACTGTAGAAGTTTCTCTCACCACCGATTAATATGCTTTTCTAAGATTAACCAGAAGCTACTTTGAGACAGTGCGTACTGGTAACAAAGATAACCATACAAAATCTACAGATATACCGTAGGGCTTCTAAATCAGTTTCACATTAAATCCAGAAAAAATGTTTGTGAAAGACTGACTGCTCTGTCCCAAAAATGCTGATGAACAAAGAGAACATACTGCAGAGTCTCTACAAGATGCATATTTTGCTGCCCTTATTCATTGACAACCCCTCAACACTGGCCAATGCTGTTAGAATCCCAGAATGGTTTGGGTTGGAAGGGACCTTAAAGACCATCTAGTTCCAACCCATGGGCAGGGACACCTTCCACTAGACCAGCTTGCTCAAAGCCTCATCCAGCCTGGCCTTGAACACTTCCAGGGATGGGGCATCCACAGCTTCTCTGGGCAATCTGTTCCAGTGCTTCACCATGAGCAGACCTCTTTCCTACACAGTAAAGGCAGCCTCCCATATTCCCTCTGAAGATGCAACTCCATCTGTCACATCATTGGGGTTACCTAAATACACAATTTAGTTACCCCACAACACACAAGCTGGACTTCTAGTACTCTACATACACTTATTCACAATGGATTTCTAAATTTTAAAGTAACTCAGATGATCAGTATTATTCCTGACAGCTGTTTTCTCTGTTCCATCCCTTGTCCCTCAATAGAATAATTTAATTCAATCATTAAATAGATGTTATAACAGGAAAACTATACAAATGTGACTGCGCACATCCTTTTTATTCCATCCTCTTGCCCGTTTTCAAACACAGAAATAATGGAACTCGTTGGTAGCAGTGATTACACAACCTCCCCGCTTACCATCTATAAACCCATTAACTTGCATTTGATTGAACCACTGTCTTTAAAAAGGCATCTAATCCTAATTGGAAAGGATGAAGATAAGGAATTCAGTATCTTCCCAGCACTTTGTGCCAACAGCTAACCACCCTCACTGCTGAGAACAGCATGTCCTAGATCTTACAGATTTGGCTCCTGTTACTTTGATAGCAATTTTTAAAATGAAATGAAGTTGATGTAAGCCTATTGCTGTAAGATATTTCTTCCATCTGTCACTGATATCTACTACATCTCTTCTGCACCTAATAGTATTTCAAGACCCTTTTAAAAAACAGAACTAGATATCACGTCAACTACCAGTCTCACAAACAACATTCCCTCCCCTCCTCTTCACTCTAAACTGACAGAAGTAATGGTATATACATAACATATTTACATTTGACATTGTACAAACAGACATCAGTCTAGTAAGATCTTGTCAGAAATAATTTTCTAGGAATATAGATGTTTTAGAGGTGTGGATTGTAATATTTGTCCCTGATACAAGAACCACCTAACCATCCTAAAACACAAACACTCCCCCCTGCCAAATTCTAAAGCAATGCAGCTCATGTTCTAGGACTACTCTGTCCTCTTCATAAATTATTACCACATAATCCAAACGTCCACACAGTACAGACATCACATACAGAACTCCTCATGAGTAGTTTCACGTTTGCTCCCAGCTTGTTCATAAAAAATATTTATTGTCTTCAAGCTTACAAGTATTTCCTCTTTCCAAAATGAAGCATCATTAATAATTGCACCTTGAAGTTTCTCACTTCTAAATAGACTTAAAGTGCTTTTAAGTCACATCATACAAAATTTTACAAAAATCTGACGGTAGCAGTGTCAAAGACAAATGTCCTTTTTTTAGAAAAAAAAACCCCACAAGTACTTAACTGTTCAGACCAGGTTTCTCAGATTTTTTTAAAAAAGGAACTTATGAACCTTCCAATTTTAATACTTGCCTTCAGTATTTTAATATTGATGTTTTAAGGATGCAAACAGGACAAGATATTATCTTTTCCTACAAACCTTCACTTTTCTCCAACCTGGCCTTTCTGCTTCCCTCTGTGCCATCAACTTTCCTTCAAAAACTTTTTTTTTTTCCTTCCAATTTACTCAGTAGCCTATGAAGCCAGAGGTGAAGATTAGGAATGGGAAAGCCTGAGAGGCAAAAAGAAGCCCTGACCCAAAAGCAGGCTGAATCTGTGGAGTGCACCACAGCGAGCAATAAGGTGACGATGCACAGGGCAATGGTGCAAAGCCAGTCCAAAACCACTGTTAACTATGAAAAAACAAATAAAACTCCTCTTTGGAAACAGGATATGAAAATGACTAAGGACAAAAACGTGGGCAATTTAGTCAGCTCATATGATAAGCATCTGATATGATATATACTGCCATAATTTTGCTAGCAGTACCCACAAATAACTTGCAGAGTGAAGAGAAGGAAGAACGTTAGCAAAGTCATTTGTACTTCAGACTGTTTCACACAAGCGAAGACATTGTATCAGAAATTGGCTTTGCATTTCTTGCATTTACCAAAGTGAATCCTGAATCGAACAATCCATTGAGGTGTGCCACACAAATCAAATGCAGAAGTGATACTTTAACAGAATGACATGAATATGAAACAAAGGAAGATTAATATTAATTTAGCGTAACAGGCAGTATATAAACAAACTTTAGGTAAGCTGAATGCTACAGTATCTACAGTCTTATCCCAAATAGTGAAAGATTTAATCTGCAGGCTAAAGAACCTGTGATTCTTCCTGATGCTAACACTTTTATTCATCTGAAAGAAGTTTTTATATGTAACATCACATTATATGTACTAAGTATTATTTTTGAAACAGCATTTGAGCATTTAAAATACTACTACGTTTAAATACCTCAAACATTCTCCTAGGGAAATGTGTCTTTCTCTGTATGCTTATGTATATATGCAGTAAAGAATACAAAATAAAAGCTGTTTCAAACATATGATACATGCACCACTAAACAAGATTAAATATTGCTGAATAAATATTGATTAGTAAATACTGCACCAAAATATAACTTTTTATGCTCAGAAATTATCTAAGCATGCAACTCTTCCAAGGGTATTTTTTCTTTTCTATTCACCAACAGTCAAATATTTAAGCCTCTTCTCAACTCACCATATACACCATATATGCAGTTCCCTATATGTAGCATGGAGCAGTCCTGAGATATAGTGACTTGCATAACAAATTCAAGGTTTTTAAACATTTTCTAAACATTTACATTGGGAAGCAAAGCATGCCCATCAGTCTATTCTTACACTAACAATTTCCAGAGGTTGTACATTCCTGTTAATAAGTACATTGCAAATGCTTCTTAATTCTCACCCCATAGTCTAAACAGCATGCTTTTCTTTATGGTACTGCAACAAGCAGTTGCAGTGCTCAGCAAAAATTTCACTTCTAAAAGGACTCTGGTGTTTGCCACTGACAAAGGAGGACCTGAGAAACATGCAGCCAGGGAGTCTCACTAAAACTGTCATTCCCTGGGTGTGCTGGGTTCAGTCAGGACAGAGTTAAACTATGGGATTAAACCACACCACTGGGTCACAGGGAAAAGTGCTTTAGAAATTAAAGAACCATGACAACAACTTGTTTCCCGCTTAGGTATCTTCATCACCACTTGCAGTTCCCTCTTACTGAAGAGAACCTCAAGAGAACGATTTCTTTTAGATCTTGACAACATGGTAAAAATAACCAATTACCCAACCTCTCCCACAGACAGATAAATTCCTCCTTTCCAGGTACAAGAGAAAGCTTCACGTACCATTGACACATTCAAAGACATCACAGCACTTGCCAGGTGTTCCATCTCCACGCGAGACTATCTGGGGAATGGAGCCTGCCTCGCACATGGGGAAACCACATAAACCAGAGAGACACTCGCATCTGAAACCAAAGAACAGTAAGGAAAACCCTGTAAATAAATGAAGCCACGAATAAGGGGAAAGAATAAGCAAGAGGAAAAAGGAAAGCTAAAGCACAAGTGCCAGTATGAGCATCTTCATATCTTAAATCACCTTTATTAACCCAACAACCTAGATAACTTATCAACCTGAAGGTTTTTGTTTGTTTAATGATCTGAAAATCTGTTTTCTGGTCAACTCAGAAGGTGGTACTGTGCAACACCAACACTTCTCTAGTGCTGTATGTAGTAACATAGACACCTGTAGTTCCAGATTGTTTGAAAATAACTATTCTCCAACATGCAAAATTAGGTTTTTCCTCCAATTCTCTCTGGAAAAAACCAAACTTAGTGAAACAGTAATAGTAGTAACTGTATCCATTCAACAGGAGAGTGTTGTCTCTTTAGAAAACCATACTATACCCAGTTTTATCAAGGGAATAATTAAAGAGAAAGGAACACCATGCAGAACCATTAAATCTAAGCCCAATGAAAATAATTGCAGGTCCTCTCTTGGTTTTTGATGGTGCTGCTGTCAGTTTGCGGAGGGGTAACCATTTATGTAAGATGCCAAATAATGTGGAAAACTATGTATATTAAATACTGTGGTTAGTTTTAGAGATTGGATCATACTTGGCGAAAAATATTCTTTTTAGAAAGTACTATTTATTTTCTTATTTAAGAAAACTGCCTGAAGAACTGGAAGACATAAAATGTAGATAAAGAGTTACGTTTGTTTTCAGATTCTTTGCATTATCAGTAACGTAATAGTTTAAAAGTCAAATACTTAAGACTTCTGATAAATTTACATTTCAGTTCTTGCCCTGAACAATACACAGATTACAGAGATAAGCAGTAATGATTCAATAAAATGCAAGACAAAATGGACAAAGAAATATGCAAATATCATAGCTGAGAAATTTCATGGAATAGCACTTAAATTTTTCAATTGAAAAATCACTGGGGTTTTTTTGTAAAAAACTCGTAGGTTAATTTAGCATACTGCAAATACAGAGAAAGTTCAAAAGGATAAAAAGAACTCGGCAGTAGATCCTGTAATTCTGAATAAAAGAAATGAAAATATGAACTCTACTTGTTAATAACTATTTCAAATATTTTAAGTATTCCGAGACAACTCCCATTGAAACCATCCATTAGTAAGAAGCATCAACAGCACTCAATGCATTTGCTTATTCTTTATGCTTTAGAAGCGAGAAGTTCGGTTCTCCTCTACCATGAATGTCTCCTTAATTGCCCAACAACCACTTTGTCTCAGACCAGGGTTCAATGAATGAGGAAGAACTCTCTCTCAGACAGGGTTTTAAATCTGTCTCCCTTTAACCTCACCAATGTTAGATAATGGTGTTACCTTCTCCACTGTAAGTTATTACTCAAAAGGAAATGTGCAAGATGACAAACAAGTCAAATCAAGGAATCTCACAGAACTTTTATTATACTATCTAAAAAGGATTTTTAAAATATTGCAGTATAGCAGTGTGTCATTGTAAAGGGACAAGTCCCTGAAAAAAGTGTATCACACTTCACAAATAACATTAAATATGTCAAGATTAAGTGAAACAATATAACTCTATGTGCACATATATAGTACAGTATAGTGACAATTTTAAAACAGGCATTTCAAGGATCATTTTTATAATACTGTGTTTACCATAACAGTAAACAATGAGATAAACAACAAACATGTAAATGTACAGAAATCAAAGTTTTCTTTATCATACCTTTGCTTTTGACATTTTCTTCTCAACTTATTTGTAAATACAAAAAAGGGAATTTTTTTTTTCTTTACTGTATGCCCTTTGTCTTCAGAGATATAGAGGGAAAAAAGCATTATGGCTTCTACTACATTGGATCAAAAAAACCAAATGGATTTGACAGCAGCTTTAAGACGACTCTAAGTAATCTTACAGAATTCTGTACTACTCATCTTCTGCTGCCCTAGTAAAAGGAAGATACTTACTGGGGGTGGGGGGACAAAAACAGAAAAACAAAAGACAACACCCAGCAATGAGCAAACAAAGAACAATTAGCACTGTCAAGGTCAAGGAATTAGTACCTTAACCCACCTAGCAGATACTGCTTTAGAAGATGCTTCTCCCTTGTGAGAAGAACGAAACAGAAATAAACGCCTACACATAACTAAAAAAAAGAAAGAAATCTTTTAAAACATATGTAACACAGACACAATCTGAAAGGGGTAACACAAATACTAGATTTCACTTCAACCATCCTACATTCAACATCCAGATAATCTCTGGAAAAATGGGTGAATCAAACTTCCTGAAAATTGACGTTTATCACAGAGAAACTGTCACATGTGATAGAAATATAATCGTAGGCCTTGATTTTCCAAGTCTTGTGAGCTGAAATGAAACCAACCCAGTCTTGGTTTCATTCTTGGCCTTCACAGTAAGATTTAACAGACATTGCCCTATGCTCTCATTTCTTTGCCTCACATTCACTGTCATTTATGATTTAAGTTACAGGACAGTATTAAATGATTAGACTAAGAACTTGTACTTTTCCCCTCTCATTTTATTCCTAGTCAACTGCTTTAAAAAAACAAAACCAAACAACAAAAACTATGAATCACCTGATTCAACTATTTAAGATAAGACAATCTTCCAGAAAGGCTGAAAAAGATGTTTAAGGACTGGTGGGAGCCAATGCTCCCTTCTGCAGAAATGAATCCCTCCCATTCAGGGTAAGCAAAGCTTCCCATACTCTTTCACAGTGTAAGCAAACAAAACTCCATGCTCCAAAATTTTATAAACTGACTTCCCGTTTGGTTAAAAAATAATCCACGCATGGGAGAATGTCAAAGCAGCAAATGGTCTCAGATGGACTTTTAAATAGCCTGCGTTCTTTTCAGCCAGCTCTGCTAGGAAAACTTCTGACCATCATCCAGGCTATTAGCATGGAAAACACTGCTTTAGAGACAGAAGTCTCTTAGGAAGAAACCCAAGGAATTCTGGTAGCTGAGCATGGCTGTCGCACTGCCAGAACAACATCTGGAAATTTGGAGTAAGTGATCCTGTTCTCAATAAAAGAGCAAATTAAGCTTTATAGTACTAGGATTTTCCTGAAGTGCCTTTTGGTGCAGAGGGATGGACGGAAGAGAAGTTGTCTGGCTCCGTGCCCTATCACAGGCAGCTATCCACCCGCAGGGTGCATCTGCCTTGGTATCAAGCATTAGGTTTGAAGGATATTAGCAGGCCAGATCGTGATAAGCCTGTTGATAGTGGCCATGTTCCTTCTCTAAGTACTTTCTATAATGTCAGTAAGGCAAAACGTTGCTTCTGAGCTGCCCACTCTAGAATGGTAACCTGCCTAAGGAAAACACATACAGCATAAGTTACAACAAGGAAGCCTTCCCAGAGAGAAGATGGCATTTACACGTTGCCTTCTCTCTTTACACAGCAATACCACTGCAACATCAACTAGCATGGTGGCATCCAAAGTTCCAAGATTAAAGGGAGGCCAGTACTGTAGGTATCAAGAAACTGGCACTCAGTATCTGCCCCTCACCCACCTTATTAGTAAAGGCTCTAAGGAAATATCTCTTGGAATGTGTTATAACAGAACACAAGTCAAGAACAACATGTCCTTTCAACAAGGAAGAACAGTAAGAGAGTACAATGCCCCCTAACAAGAGAGCCCAGAAAGAAAAAAAGGAGAATCAAACAGGCATGCAGAAAAACTCATGGAGTGCAGCCTGAAAAGTTGGTGGGGTGGTCTGGAAGGAACCAAGAATCCCAAGAAGTCAGCTGTAATGAAATTTTGAAAATTCATAATCAACCTGACAGGTAAAAGGAGTTGTCTCCAGTTCAAGTTAAAAAAGAATGAACATAGTAATGATGATAATCCTAGAAATTTCAACAACTGAGCAAGGGGAAACCTCAGGTTATACAGAACCAGAAACAAGATGATGTTCATTAATCAATGCTTTACAGATTAATGAAGGTAACTGCTTCAGTAATATGGCATGATTTTTCATTTCAGTTTTTAAGTTCTTCAAAACAATTTCATTACTTTCGTGTTTCAGATTTTGTTTGTTTGCTTTTTTATATAATAATTTTCCCTTTTCTTTTGTGTTACCAAGAATGTGAAAAGGAAAAGGAAGAAGAAAAAAAATAGAAGTGGAATACTTGTAAATGACAATTTTTATTTAAAATCTAATTATCTTGGTTCATTTACTTCTGTTATTAAACAGATGAAAAGAGAAGGGCTTGGTTAGCCTCAGAAAAGCTGTTTTGATGGTAGGATCAAAAGAGTTCTCCAGGCACAAGACATAATGGATATGAAAATAAGAACAGACACCCTCGAAAAAAGATTTAGTACCAGGGAATGGGAAGGTTGAGGCGTGGGTGTGTTGAGGAGAGGGATATTTATTTTGAGGATCAAAATAAAATTAAGTCTGAAGTACTGAGACTGGAGAAAAGCATTCCTTAAATATATACCACATTCCTGTTGAGATTTTATCATGGTCCTCTTTTTTTTTTCCTTACAGAAATCTAATATAATTTGCATTGAAATTATTAGCACTTATGATACCTAAGTGTAGTAGAGAAAACTCCCACATATCCATTAATAATATAAAAACTTAAGGATACTGTAAAATAAGGAATTTTCATAAGAGAGCTCCCATTATCAAAGCTTGATGAACCAGTGGCAAGGAAGAGAGATTAAATGCAAGACGCTCCTTATCATCAAGCACAGGGTATAGGAGATGACAATGCAGCAAAATGAAATGTCAACATAGCAATCTCATTAAATCAGTAAAAGATAATTATGTCCATGTTACTTACACTTCAAGCCATGACATGAATCAAGTAGACAAATGACGAGTTTTATACTGGTCACGCTACAGCTTAAGGAATCAACCAAATGCTAGTCTTAGAAAAGACAATCTCCAGTCCTGCACAGAAGGTGACACTACAGAAAAAGGCAAGTCCATTGGGACACCTCCATCCAAGTTCAACTAGAATCTTCCTAATCTTCAGACACAGGAACCAGAGTGTTTTCACCCACAAGTTCAGGGTCACTGTTTTATATATTTAGCGTTTTCAAAGACTTGATTAAGCAAGTCAGTAATGAAAGAATTCCTTTATTCCTGGAAAGCTTTTAGTATTTTATTTTAGACCTCAATAATATACCTGAAGAAAGAGATGGTACAAGTGCGGAAGTTGCATATAAAGACATTGTTGGAACATTTCCAAATGCTCAGAAGTTTTGCATCACTTCTATATGAACTAATATGGAAGTTCTTCCTATTCCAATTCTCCAGTGGGTTTACTTACTGAGAAATCAAAGCTAGTGTACTCCCAAGTAACAATTCTTTCAAAAATTCTGGACGTTGCTAGAAACAGATACCCAATAGTGCATTTTTCTACAAGTATAGTTATCTTTATACACAGGGGACATTTCAGTATTACAAAAGACAACTATCTGGCTTTTAATTAAAAAGATAGTGTGAAAGGGAACAGGTTTTGTGCATCTTTTGCATATTATTAGCATTAGGAAATAGCAAACATGCTAAGCAAGGGAAAAAGTCATAAAATCATTATTCACATCAAGTAGATTATCATCTTTTCAAGTCTTAGAATCTAAAGAGTTCATTTGACTAAAAGACTTGATTTCATCCTTTGACTAATGTTAAATCAACTGGTCTGTTTCCCAGAGGGATGAGACAGGAAGAGAGGAGAGTCCCAAAAGGTCATGCCACGAAATGAGTAGGCACACAACCACTGGCCAAGTACACTGATTTTTTTTTCAAGTGCACTGACAAATGTGTAGACCCTTTTGAATTCATCAGTATATGAAATAAAACACAATATAAACCAGTCCAACCCCACATTTTTCTCATATTTTGCCATACCAGCTTATTTTTTCTCTGTTGACGTTCACTTTGGTTTTTTTTTAAACAGTAAGTACCTTCAGTTACTCTTTCTTCAGGCTTGTCAGCCTTGCCCTTCATAATATAACAAACATTTCAAAGTCAAAGATAAGATATTAGTTAAGATGTTACACAAATGTCAGTTATCTGGTATTATAAGAATTTATTTCTTTTCTTATTTCACTACTTTTTAATGAGAAAATGTGAATATTTGATCCTCTTATAAATAAAGCACAATTCCAAAGAACTTCAGGTCAAAAATCACTTACAAATAATGGTTTTAAGTAACTCATCAACTTTAATATTCCTATAACTCCCAACTTTCTTACTTCTGAATGACATCTCTTCCTCAAATTAAGCCATCAGGCACTTAACATAAGAAACCCAAAACACTCCCCAAAACCAACAAAGGAAGCAAAAAACCCCACCAACCTCTCCAAAACACATTATTTTCAAAATTTATCTCATAGTTTAATTAGACTTCCACTCTGTTTCCTGCTGTTTTCTAGAGGAAACAACTCTCAAATCTTCTGCTATAAACTCAGCAATGTTGGTAGTGTATGCTCTGAGTACTGTCGGAAACAAATGGGAAATTCTCATGCCTACCTCCCTTCTAAAACATCCAAGTGACAATTCTATTGCTTTATTATGTTTACAGGTCTTTCTAGGCATCTGTACAGTTGTGAGTGTGAAGACAACTGTCAACGACATTATTGATCTCTGTGATACAAACAAATTTCCCTGTTCGGGTCAGAAATTATTATGAACTAAATCACCTGTTCAGTTTCCAAACAAGCTAATAGCTGAATAAGTTGAAGAAATGGAACAAAACAGTGGAGAGGAGGGAGAGCAATATTCAGTGATCAAGGTATACACGATTCTTAGACTGACAAATGAAAACAGACTTGTAACAGAAAGATTACATCTACCAGCTTATTATAATTTGAAAGAGTTCAAACACCAGCTTGCTTGTCAAGAATGCAAACAGAACGAAATTCCATAGACATTACAGTCTCATTCTACTTCCAAGCATAAAACACCATTTAAAAGTAGATACTATTAAGAGTTATTTTAATTTATCTGGATTAAAATTTCTTCTTAACAATGAAGGAGTAAAGATACCATTAAAACAGCACATGGTTAAAGTACTACATATACTTTTCTATAAAAATGCATACACAAAAAAGGAAGCTACTTGCACAACCATCATCAATACTTCATACTTGTGTATCTTTTTTGCTTATGTGAAATGTGCTCCTTCCTTTAGGTAGCATTATCTTGAAAGGTTTTGCAATTCAGTACTTCCTAGGAGTTGGTGGAAAAGTATGAATATGTATTTTTAACTTAACACAATATAGGTTCAAAAAGCTGGTCTTATAGAAAATGCAAGCAAGGACCCCTACGTTTGCAACATCTTGCAGCTTCTTTGGCAGAATATTTACATGCTATGTCTTCTAAAAATGTTCTCATATTTCCTCTCTTTGTTAAGAGGTCTCCAACACCCAGAAGTCAGCCAACAGATTCCAGAAATGTCTTGTGTTTCAAGAGGTTCTGTTCAAGATTTATTGAGATGGCTTTAAAAAACCCCAAAAACCCAAACCAAACCAAAAACAAACAAAAACCAAAAAACCCACACACCAAAAAAACTTATCTTCTCATTTATAGACTACAGGAAAAAATGGTTCCTTGCCAAAACAACCCACATGGTGAGGCTGGACTCCAAGGCAGCAATAACTATCATTATACTGAGAACATCTAGGAAATGCTGAGGCAGCTGCAGGAAGATTGGGACTGCCTGAACTTTGAATTCAGCAATTCATTACATTTCCTGGAAGACCAACATGAAGATGATGAACATGGAGCACAGATCACTTACAAAGGTCATACATGTGCCCTTTTATCCTTGCTCTTCGTGGATACTCAGTACAGCACAGTCTGTAAACAGGACTGAATGCCATTTTCTCACTTAGAAAACTTGAAGAAAAACGGTTTTCCTGGGATAAAGATTTGCTGTTCCCTAATTTTAGGCTTTGAAGAGAAATCCTCAAAATACATGAAAATGCCTAAACACCTATTTCCAGATATTATGAAACTTCTCAACATTGGAATGTTCTAGTCAGTCTTTTCCTCAAATGTTAAAACAAACAAAACTCTATTGGAAGCCTGAGCTTGGCAAACAATGGGTTCCACTGGCATCAACGCAGAGCTTTCCTTCGATACAAAACCTGCCTCTTCAGTAAGGACGAGTCCCCCCCCAGTTGCACACCAAGTGTTACAACACCACAGTACTGGATGGTCAGACATACTTGAGATGACAAAATAGTTTACTGAAGTTGAAGGACAGGAGGATCAACCTGAGCAAGTTGACCACAACAGCTAGAAACTACAGTTTCTAAGATACTGACAAAAGAACAGAAGGCATAGCAAAGCTTCTGCAGAACCCTTAACATGCTTTAGATAGGCCTTTGGTCCACCTGCCCAGGTCACTCAGAAGACAAGCCCTGAATATCTCAGGAGGAGACAGGTGCTTGGGTATTTATTTGCTCTTAACCAGTTCCAGCTGAAAATTCCTTTAACAAAAACTGGGATCCACAACCAATTTCTCTTGGATACCGTTTCTTGAGGATGAGATGGGTGGAAGAGAAGGATCTAAAATTCTAGAATAAATACAAGTGAGACCTCTGTATCAACAAAAGTTGCTTAAGAGAGTGACTGGAACAGGGTGAAAAAAAAAAAAGTAACACATCCTGAAAAATCATGACTGCCCTCTAAAGGAGGTTGGGAAAAACAAAGTGATAAATCCTGTACTGAACACCGAAACAATGTATCAAAAAATTAAGGTATTTTAATCTTTGGAAGACCTAAGAGAAGAATCTAGCCAGACATTCAAGAATCACGTCATATTTTGAAAAGGAACTACATAGAAAAGATTGGGCCCAGGGAAGCAGCCAAGAAGAATGACCAGAAAGGGTGTGCTCTCCCCACCCACCCCATTGAGAAAGATAGATGGAAAGGTAATCAGGGACTCAGAGGCCACCTCTACAGATGCTATCAAAAGAAACACATTATCCAACTAAGTCTGTGTGGGTACTCCTCAATATAATGCAAATATAAATTGCCCCTCTGACCCTCCAACAGGGCTGAGTAGGTGATTACAATGTAAAGTCAGAGAACTAACACTTTTGCTGGTCAAGTACATTTCACATCTTTACCCTACTGCACACCAAGCTGTGGCACCACTCTTCACAGCGGGCCCAGATTAAGACATTTTAGCCACATATAAAGAAAAACCAACAGGGAAAAGACTATTCCAACAAGAAAAAAAAAGTTCTATGACTAATTCATTTTAAAAACTTTTCCAGAGGTTGTCTTCTAAACAATAAACCTATAATCCTATTCCTCCACGCTACTCAAGCCAATTGACAGTTTTGCATTTACAACGCCATCCAGCTATCTGTAACTAAGTGATAGTAAAATGGTCTGATTCAGAGTCTTCATTCGCTCATCCCTCAAGCCCAGGTCTTTTGGGCTCCAACCTTGCAAGACTGCATCTTTAAAAGCTGCCCTTCATTTTCCAACACATGAAATAGTCTTCTTGACTTGCATTCATTAAACAGTTCACTGCTCTTAAAGTTTCTGTCTCTCTGTAACTTCTTATCTGTTTCTGTTAGAGTTCATTTACATTAATTTTTTTTCCCTTGTCCTCTCACAACAATCACCTTGAAACTGCTTTTTTAAGTTAAGACATGGATATAAAATAAACTACTGGAGATTTTGATGGATAAACTTATATTAATTATTTCTGAACTTTTTCTAATCAAGAACATATTCAGGCTTATGGTGTGAGCTTCTTAAGTAAACATGACTGGGATTTAGTGAACACACTCCTGATGATTTTCTCTTCTGAGGATATTATTATATCCTGTATTATCAGCAAGATATTCAAGTCAGCATGTGCATACTGCAAGAGTTCATCTCAGGAGGTATAGGACCACAACACTGACTCACCGGCAGTGATTTACTTCTAAAATCTGGGGAAGGAGTGGTGTGGGAAATGTTCTTATTCAATGTTAAGTAATTTAGGGAAGGGGTTACATTTCCATTTTGTAAAATTAAACCCTGTGAGAACAGTAATTAAAAAGCACTTTTTTTTTTTTTAAAAGCTAGAATCCAATACAGGGAAAAGGACTGGTGACTACAAGACGACAGAAATCGCTAAAGAAGGTGCTTCCATGGTCAGATTTTTAAGGCAAGCTTAGTGTCTTCAAAAGACAAAATCGAGTTGCATAAAACTACCTCTGTCAAAGCAACATCAGTTGCTTTTAGCTCTAATTGCATCCTTTAATCCTTCTCAATTCAATCCTCTATCAGTTTTCCCACTATTTTTTCTCAGAACTGATGTCAAGATAACCAGGCTTTAATTATTTCGCTTTTGTTCTTTTTAATATTGGCACAATACTAGTAGCTTTCTGGTTCTCTAGAATTTTCTTGGTTTATCTGGTTTTATTAAAACACTGACCAAGAATAGCTGACAAAAAAAGATTTCCATGATAACAGAGCACTGAATGAATCTTGAAGTTACCAGATTTGTAACAGGCAACAGCAGGGAGAATGTAAACTGAAGCAAGGGAAAAGACTACACTTAGATTACATGAAGGGAAAAGAACACAGAAGCAGGGGGTAAGACTAAACTTCTGAATGACTCTAAAGAGAGAGAGCAGTCAAAAGGAAAAAAGACCATTCAAAAATATTTGGTGCAAAGATCTCCAAATATGCAGTTTACTCCATTATATATAATCCTATGAAAAATGTACAAAACCATGTAAGCAGTAAAGATAAGCCAACATTAATCACTGAAATCAGTTCCTGTTGTGAAAGTCATTCTTCATAGATAAAAAATTAAACAGATTTGGATACAGATCTTTTACACTTAAAGTTCTCACAAGGATCTGAAAATTTGAAGAAAATTCATTAACAGAAAAAATGGATTAATCTGAATATGAGGGATTCTGTACGCCTCATATCAATCATCCCTTCATTTAAATTTTGTAACAGAAGACAAACTTATATTAACAAATCTGTGATAACATGTTCTCTGTAAGAGCTCCAATACATTTTTATTTGATGAGCTCCTTGGCGAAGGGCGCATATTTACCAAGACCCAAGACAAACATATAATTATTTAGCTGTCCTACCATGATAGCTGGAAAATCAAGGTAAGTGTTTCATGACAGTCTGATGAAACCTGAAGGCTGAAGCTAGCAGTATTTTGATATTAATGCCAGAACAGTAGGCTGTTCTGTTTGCAGTACTGCATTACAAATCAGTGTGAAACTAAATGTAACCTCTGAATGCAAGTACAAGAACTTGCCGTATCAGATGTTTGTTTACTATTCCCACTTTTCCCCTGGCATCGCTAGAGGAGTTTCCAATATTATGATTATGCATTCAAGACCTCACTCATAAAACAAATGCCAACTTAACACCAGATTTAAGGGTGTGTGCTTTCCTAGCGTATTACATACAAGAAACCAGACAAGAACAAGATGTGGGACAGAAGTTAATCTGCTCCTGCTGTATGTGAAGTTGTCAGCTACTTGTTAAACAAGTCAGTGACACACCATCCATCCTTAACCATAATACTCTTGACTACTCTCTGGTTCTACTGGTATTAAGCCTTGATTTTAGAGGCATGAAATAAGGCAAATAATTGCAATTTTTTAGAAAAGTGTTATGATCAGTGACATTTAACAGCAAACCAACTGGTTTTATTTTTAAACACTATCAAAGACAGAAAAAGATTCTTTCAAGGACATGTTTGCTCTTGGTGTTCTATTTAAGCACAGTTCCCATGTGTGTGCTAGAAACAGCAAATATCTCCAACTGGTCATTTTTCTGAAGTAAATGAAGTTTTATTTACTTTGTACTCTATGTTCCCTGATAGAACGAACACTGTAGTTATCAGCTACAAAGAATAAAGTGGATATTTTTCATTCCCTCTACCCAAGTAACAAAAAAATCAAACCACAATTTATATCAGAATGCAGAAAAATAGAACACAATTTTACTTTTAGGAAACAACAATAATTTGTCCTATATATCACTTTTTAATACAGCAAGTTGAAACAAATTTGGAAGTAAAAAAAAAATCTACCATTACTCTAAGTTTTCTATTGTGTCAATGTTTGAGTGTTAATCCAAACTAGAAACTTACAAAATTTTAATCTGAAATTGCTTCTCTGACTTCATAATCTATCTTTCTGAATACAGTCCTTAGTAGCATTTTATACTAAGCTGTACTGGCAATGCCCATACAATGACGGAAGAATACTGAGAATCCATACCATGTTCTGGTCCAAAATTCAGAAAACAACAAAAGAAAACAGTAACTCTGAATGAAAGGATGTTTGTAACATTCAGTGAATGACGACAGTAAATGTTTTTTAATTAGCAGGCTACTATGTGTATTAAACAATTAAAAATAAAATGGATCAAGTTTAGAAATATATTTTGAAATTAAAATAGACAGGATTACTGCACTTCACATCTCTCTTCCTGCCTTTTTTTAACAGATATATTTTTCACTCTCCATGCAGTAAGAGACCATCATATTTCATGGAAACAGCAGTTTCAAAGAAGTCACCATATTAAATGTGTACCCAAAGGCTATCCAAGAGGAAGATCCTTGATTCATTGTACAACCTTTGCCATTTCTTCTCTGAATTCTTTGCATGTTTATCACCGCTTTACAATCTCACAAGGTGTTGAGAATACGACAATATTGTATGGTGTGAAGACCTTCATACCAAATTAACCAACTAGTTACATCTAATTTTCTTTTATTGTGCAAAATATTTTTGTTGTTGGTACTTTTTGCTTGAATGAATATTTATTGAGAATATTGCTGAATCAGGCTTTGGGAAATCTGTTGTAAAAACAGAAGCTAACACTGGTGTCTAATTTTGGAACAAAATCAACTCCAGATTGTCTTATTTTTCTGAAATGCAATAAATTATACCTACATGAACAACAATAGAAGTAAAATGGAGGCAAATACTTGAAACTCCTTTTTCAAAACTACAATTCCAGATAGCCATTGTTTCTGAGCTTCTTACAGTGGTCTTCTACATGCAAAAAAAGACCTTTCTTCTGTAACTAGGCAAGATTTTCTCTGACATATCTTTTACCATCTCCATCATTTAATTGCTTACTGTCAAAGACCTTCAAAAGTTTCTCAAAAGAATTTACTCTTATAAAGTTAATTGAATACATTGAAAAATTAATCTAGAGGCAAAAACCTCTCAAATAATTTTAGCAAACAACAGGTTTTGCACATAGAATTTTTTTTCAGCTTCAGAAAGATAGATTTCTTATTTCTACCCAGCCTGATATACCTTTAACCTACTTCATATCTCTTTTATTCTGTATTAACATTTATTGCCACAGAATTATGCATTATTATCCTGGACTTACAGTTCTTGAGCTGTAGAGAACAAGTTAAATATAGCCATCAAGACACCAACCTTGTGGGCAGAGTACAGCAGCCATCAGCCGTCAGCCTGACTTGGGTTTCATAGCTATCCAGTGGGCAAACAACTTGTTGAACGGGAGGACATTCGACTGTGCTGCAATCCACACTGAACACTGTATGGAGGAAGGGGAGAAGAAAATTCCTTTTACTCAGGCTTTAGAAGCTTTTTGCAAAATTAGTTAATCACAAGCAACCAGTTATGTATCAGCATTTTAACTGGAAGCAACTGAAATAGTATTAGTTAATAACAAATTTATAAAACTTAGACAGGCAACCTTAAACAACCAATACATCTGTGAATAAAAGTTACTAGAAATATACTAGTTTACTGAGAATGTATTTTCCCAACAGGTTTTAAAACAGTAAACAATTCATTGTTTTAGTTTTTCCCCCATTACAGTCTGTTTAAAGAGTAAAATACCTGGTCTATAGGAAATAAAAACATAGTTTACATGTACAGACATAAAGCCATACTGTATCTTTAAGATTTTTTTTTTAAGGATTATTCCATTAGATTGTATTGTTTAGGTTTATATGGCAAAACCAAAATGCAAATTGCCAAATCCGTCTGCATTAACAAGATGAAGAATCCACATAACTAGTAACATTGACAGATGCTTTTTAGAAAGCAACAAATGCTTAGAAATGTGAAAATTCTAGGCAGAATATACATTTAATCCTATGAGTCATATTCAGGAAAGCTGAAACACATCTTTATCTTATTTAGTCCTAAATCTCCCATGTTAACAAAAAATACCAGCTCAGGCATGTTCTATCTGCTACCCGTTATAATTATAAAAAGAAAGTATAGAACAAAACATGGTTCCCTCTTTAAAGAAGCTCCTCTCTGACTGAGTAGGCAAGATGAACACAAAGTTATCAGACTGGAAATTACACAGCATGATATCCCTGATTACTGATCAAACTTCACCTCAGTAGCGACACTATTACAACCGCTCATTGCAGTGCTAGAGAGGCCAGGCAATGCTACACCACACTTCTTGCAAGAGCTGCTAACTTTCCAAGTCCCATTTTTGGTCTTCTAGTCCTACATTTTTCAGGCTTGATCCTCAGAGGTACAGAGCAATAACGTCATTGATCACAATGAGGCATCAGTCTCAGAATTACATCTACTTGGCGTATCTCATTAAGCATTTCAATGAAAACCTGCGTTCAATGAGACAGATCTGAAGGTCATCACGGTTAGGACCAGTAAGTTTGTCCTCAAGACTATTAGCTTTCAAAGTACATATGTGAGTATCCGCTGCATAAGCGATATTCAGAACCTGCCCTTTTCCAGTTATTCGGGAAATGGAGCCATCTGCTAAATCATCACAACCTGACAAGTTCAAGAAATTCTTACTGAAAAATGCAGATTTAATAAAGTCCATTTTGTGAAGCGATGCAGAAAGTCATTACATTTAAATTGATTCTAGTTACTAACATCAACAATCACAATTATCAAATTTGCCTATCTCTTCATAAACATAAAGATACCTATTTGCCTTTAAGACAGGAATACCTAATTTTATAATATTTCACTTAATAAAATGGAACATAAAACTAGGGATTTTTCAACCAGTAACACATTTGAAACAGCTCTTCTGTAAAAATTATACATCCAGTTCCACCATTATCACAACAGGCATTGAGAATCACGAGCTTGTCAGCATGGCCCAATGCAACCAATACAATTTCATGACTCTGTTGTGCCAAGCAACTACCAATATATCCAGTCTCCCGAATTTCAACGAGCAACCTTTCTACCTCCCTGAAATCAAGGTCCCCTCAGCCACCTCCCCAGGTAAGCAGTCTGCGAAAAAACAGACAAATTCTACCAACAAGCTATTACTGCATAGCTACTTCTGGGTCCATCTTTCCACATACCAGTAATGACAATGAAAAAAAACCCCAAAACCCCAAGGAAACTCCCTAATCACACCATCAAATCTCAACTAAGGTGCTCTTTCTTCCTAAATAGTTCAAATTCTTATGGTTATAGTGTGCTAGTACATGGCTCCCTAACACTGGAAAGCAGCCCAAACAATCCTCGTTTTCTAATAAAGTACAAACCTAAGAAAATATACAAAAAAACCCAAAAATCCCAAATCAAAAGCAAATAGAAAATTCTCATGTAATTAAGTAGCTTTAGTCACTCAGTGATTCCCCTGTTTGACTTATCCATTTTTATTTACTTTATACTGATCTCTTACTAGCACCACAGCGCTCTACAATTTTGGTAAGATTTAGTAGGATTTGGTGAACAAAGGGTATACACCACCCACAGAATTTTATAACCTACACCCATACGCCACCTCAGCCTTCTCTCCAGTCTTTATTATTACATTATTAGATTAATCATAGGATTAATCACAGGATTAATCCAGGACCTCTTGGAGGTCACCTGGTCCAACCTGCTTCCCAAGCCAGGACACGCAGGTCCGGTTGCCCAGGACCATGTCCAGATGGCTTTTGAGTACCTCCAAGGATAGAGACTCAACCACCTCTAGGCAACCCGTGCCAGTGCTCAGTCACCCTTATAGTAAAAAAGTGTTTCCTGATGTTCAGAGGGAACCTCTGTTGTTTCAGTCAGTGCCCACTGCCTCCGGTCCTGCCACTGTGCACCACCGAAAAGAGCCTGGCTTTGTCTTCTTTTCACCCTCCCTTCAGGTATTCATATGCACTGTAGAGATCCCCCTGAGCCTTCCCCAGGCTAAACAGTCCCAGCTCTCTCAGCCTTTCCTTACAGGAGAGAGATGAAGAGAGAAGAGATGAAAGACATCTGAAGGAAGAAAAAAAGTTTCTACTTTGTAGATTTTAATGGGTTTCCCAAACTGAAAAAAGTACAGAGCCAAACTTCCAGAGAAGCTGAAAATAGTGTAAGATTACAGAACAGACTACAATCAAATTCTTCGTTACTTAAAAAGATGTCCCCAAGATTAGCTATACTACCGACCCCAAAAATGACTGCAAACACTCACCACTGAAATACTAGTTTTGTTTTCACATCTTCAATTCCAATGATTAAAGAGTACTCTTCATTAACAGGTTTATTATAAGCTGTTATCATATATGTTATAAGCTAAAAAAAAATAAAATCCTGTGTAAAGAAAGTTATTTCTGTCTATCCTAGAAGCTTTAAACTTTAAATATAGTTTGACAAATACATATCTATGAGAACTTGTAAACACGTTGCAGTTTCCTATCAGTGAAGGTGTAACCGATCAACCTTTGCTTACAAGTCTTCAGGAACTTGCTCAGGCATACAGTAGCATCTGAGAGTTGCTAATTTTTCAGTGAGAATGTAGCAGAAACCCTACCATGGTAGCAGGCCCTGACACAGCTGCAGTTATGTGCCACCCCCTTTTAGACTACAAAGCCAAAGGTCTCTGATGATAAAGCTGTTAATACCTGGGTGAAAATAACTTTATAGTAGAATATGTTAACACAAGTATATCAAGTTTCATCTTTATGTATTATGCTGGCTTTTCAAAGCACAGAATGTACAGTTCAGGGGCAAGATCTAAACAGCTACCTAAGTCTCTGTGTCCAGGATCAAGGCAGCATCAGCATCTCTGATGCAACACAGTGGCTCAGCACAGAAAGCCTTCACATTTTTTTCAGAAGCCACAGCTTTTTGAGTGTCCAGTACAAAGGTGCACAGTCTGCTTCCACAGCAGCTAAGAAGCATCACATAACCACCTTTGCTTTCAGTTCAGATGCATTTCAACTGGTTCCTCATGAATAACGCAACATGACTACATCTGATAACGGTAGTTACACTTTCTGCTCTGGGAGAAGAAAGAAAGCGTAGACTTGTCTCTCCATGACAATGCATCATCCTTTTTACATTTCTTCACACATCCGAGCGTATTAAACACAACCAGAACAGATGGCATTCCCTTTGCTTTCAGTTCAGATGCATTTCAACTGGTTCCTCATGAATAACGCAACATGACTACATCTGATAACGGTAGTTACACTTTCTGCTCTGGGAGAAGAAAGAAAGCGTAGACTTGTCTCTCCATGACAATGCATCATCCTTTTTACATTTCTTCACACATCCGAGCGTATTAAACACAACCAGAACAGATGGCATTCCAGAATCACTCCCTTAACTTCCCTATCACTGGTATTTCCCAACATGGACACCTGCATTTGCTGATTTTTTTTTTCCTCCCTCACAATCATTGTCAATTTATGAATCACTTCTCCAGGTCCATTAGAAATCTCTAATTCTTCCCCACTCATTTTCTCCAGTCCTTTCCCAATCTCATCTCTTAAGTCCTCTCAACAGCAGCTTTTAACAAAGCATCCAATAAAACAATACATGTTCTACTTCCGTCAGCAACAGAGAATAATAAAAAAAGTTATAGAATTCTATTTCTCTCAACTTGATTTTGCTGACCCTTGTCCTTCGTGCAGGACTAAAAATGCCAGACCTGATTTTCCATCCTGAAGCCATACCAGTGTTGAGCACAAGCTACTTCCTTGTGCATCATTACACACTACCTACTAAATTTTGCTGTTGATCTCTGACCTTCCATCAAGCCCTGACTGCACAGAATTCCCCAAAGAAATAAGCCAAACAATAACTCTCATTACAATTGTGTTTAAACCAAGACTTGGTACCGGGGGGAAAAAAACAAACAAAAAAAATCCATTTCAGTAAGAGTAGTTTTCAGGCCATGCAGGGGTGCTGGAGAAGGTGAGTGAATGAAAGCTCTGCTAGAAGAATGACAGATGAGCAGGCTTTTCAGCAGGGGTTCTCTCTAGCATGACAGCCATTTCCCAATGCTTTCCCAAGGATGCGAGAAACTAAAAGATGACACTTCCCACCTCACCACATACAACAACAACAAAGTTATCAACAGAGGTACAACCAAACATCTGCTGGATAACAGCCAAAGCAAACTATTTACCTTTCTTTATGCAGAAGTGGCACCTAGAGTCCCTATTACGCCTCCAGCAAAATACCTTTTAGATTAGATTTTAACTCCAACTTCAAATAAACAAACATGACTTAAAACCATCATTGCTCATACTGATTTAGCTTCTAAGCAAAAGAGGCACATATACTCCCAAAAATCTTGTTTCAGGTTGTTTGTATTTTTACTGCTAACACATTATGCAGCTCCATTTGAGACCATTCGTTCAAAGTATATTTAAGAAAAAAAAAAACCACACTTATTTTTAAGAATACTTTATAAGAACTGTAACTCCCAGCTTAAAACCAAATTCAGTGCTCATTCACTAAATTCACTGCTCATGAATGGATAGTTATAGACAGCTCGTAGGAACACAGGAGGTTGCTTATGGCACCAGACCACTGTCATCTCACCTCTGAGCTTAGCAACTGCAGCAGAGACAAAAGGGGAACGACATACTTCTCAGTAGGTACCACAGCTGTGGTGAGATGCTTGGTGGAGCAACATGCAAGAACATTTAAGGTAAACAGTTTCCACATTAGGGTCCAGCATTTAAGATCTGGACACTAATAGACAGGCATGACTAAGCTACTAAGTAATTCTGTAACTGAATTCTGTAACTGTAAATTAATTTCACTGTTCATTTTAACTGAATGCCAACGCCTTCAATTGCTGTATTTCAAAAGTACAAGTAGTAGAAGAGGAAGCAGATCTCAAAATGAAAGATTTTATTTTTATTCTAGCATTTAGTGTTAAGGAAACACTTCTTATTTTCCTTTCAGTAACTCAATTGCCAATCACAGTATTTGAACATACGCAGTTCTCAGCAGAAGGCTCCAAGCTCAAATGCCATGGTAAACTGGAGAGCAGTGACATCTTATTTAAGGAACAGAAATAAACACAATTTATGCTTTAATTGCACAAACACTTTACACTGGCATAAGGCAGTACTGCTATCATAGGAAGCAGAACTCTGTTTCTGGCAATTTGTTTCCACCAGAAAGCTCCCACTGGTGCAAAACCCCTATGGAGGCTGGTTAAACAGACAGAAAAGGTGCAGGAAGAGCACTGTGATAGCAGCACTCATAACTAAAGTTTTTAGGGCTGTGACAAAGTATTGAAACGTTTTGTCTGTTCAACATGTAAACTCCACAGACATGGTAACACTACTCAGTAAAACCAGTGACATCAGCCCCATACAAAACTCTGCATGAACACTTACCTCTCAGGATTTATAAAAGTCAACTTGGACAGCCTAGTCAAGTCTAATTTGACTAAAATCACACAATACAGTAACTAATAATTCCATGTGAACAGCACTTTTTTTTTCACCCTAAAACCAAGGCACCGCAACAATAGTTTAGCCATTACATCTTTCATTACCTACCACTGCAGGCATGCACACAAGTACCCACCTACACTCCTCAGCCTCTTAGCCTAAGAGACACACATTCATCATCTCCCAAGGCAGGGGAGAACTCTCCACTTTCCCTTAGCCTCTCAATTTCTACCCCTCACTGCAAAGCCCTACCTAACCCTTAAATTCCTTTAGTCTCCTTCCCCAATCTCTTCAAATCCTCTGCTCTTCTACCCTCCTGTTAATGCATCTTCCTTTTCACAGTCCCATGTACTTAACTCCCTACAACAAAAAATACAAACTACCTCAGAAAACAACAAACACCCAGTTACATAAATCCACTAATGCAATAAACAATCACATGCAATTTGAACCTTCTGTGATATTAACAAGCTGAAAACAACCTTCAAAAAGTAACCTACAAAGGTAAGTTTGCAAACTACAAGATTGGAATGCAAGTAACATTTGGGAGGACATGATCAGAGCCAACATTTATTTTGAGAAATAAAGAAATAATCCAAAGTCAGCAAGATAAAATTCAGTAAAGGCATATTTGAAGTAGATGTAGGAAGAATTAAAACGCACAACTGCAGTGGTTCAGTAGCAGTCATGCTACAGAAAGATCTTTGGACCACAGCATTTCACCAACTAAATAATTCTTACCAAAAAAGTCAGCTCCTATTTAAAATTTTGCATGAAAAAGTAATTATTCTATAGTATTTAGTGCTGGTGAAGATTCACCCAAAATAGTACTCTGCTTTTGGACACCACATTTTAAAGACACGTGAATAAACTTAAGAAAAACTTACAGATGGGCAACATAACAAAGAAGGAGTCCAAGAAAACTATGCCATAAGAAATGACAGCTACTTCTAGATGAAAGACAACTGACATTGACAAAACGTTCCACATCGGGAATTGCTATGAAGGCTTGTTCACCAACTACTCAGGGTAGGGAACAAAAAAGTTTCCTTAAATTTCCACACTGGCAGTTTGGCATTGGATTAGGGAGAACACAAAGAGAAGCACTAGAAGATACAAAGACTGGACAATCTTCTGTGGAGGATTTAAGAACATGTTAAACAAGCATAGGAAAGGCACAGCTTAAGCATACTCAAATCTGTTTGCATGTAAGATTTTGGATTATACAATTTTATATGCCTGCTTTCATCCCTCTATTTTTGTTATTCATCTTTACCAAAGCCTGGATCAAAAAGAAGAGTGAATTACATCTTCCACTTCACTGAGAATAATAAATCATAAGAAAGGGTGATTCATGTTCTCATGAAATGGAAAATGGGTAAATACTGAAAGTGTTATAAAGTCTGTCATTATGCTCCTTCACAATCCTTTTGCTCTCCAGTTTTTAAGGGTCACCACTTTGTAATCTAGAGAAATCTCAGAACAGAAACCTTAATTCCATGTCCGTGCGCAATATATTCCTACTAAGAAAAACCTCTGTATAACTTAATCAGTACATAAAGCATGTCACTTTCACTGACAGCATTCACAGAAATGCAGTATTCTCACTAGGCTACTATTCCCTTGTTGTTCAGTTTAAATTAATGTCCGAAGAAAGAATGTAAGATTTATCATAATATTTCTTTCAGATTCAAACAAATTCAGAGGCTATGTAGGCTCTATTAGACGTAGCTGTATAGGTTATTGTGCTTGTCAGAAAAAAAATTGAAAATTGGAAAAAATTGCGTCCTCTTTTACCTGGTTTGCATTCATAGAGATCACAGCATTCCCCTGGCTTTCCTGATGCCTTAGAAACCAATATATTCAAATAGCCAGGTTGGCAAACCTTCCTCAAGCATCCTGCAGGATTACACACGCAACGGCTGGGGAGGGGACAGCATTCACCAGGAGGAGCATAGCCTTCAATCAAGATGGAATCTTCTGGACAGCGAGGAGAAAACTGGACTTCGCAGCGGGCCTTGGAGCAATCGGGTTTCTCTTCTGAAAGGGACAGAAAAATCGGCATGCCATAAATGTCAGTAAAACACTATACTCAAGCAGTAAAGACGACTTCAGATAAAGCTCCCTTTCTTGTCCCTCTCCCCCCCCCTTCCCCCAAACCCAATAAAACGATAAAAAGAAACTGCTGCTGCTGAAATGAACAGAAAAAAAATAAAAGAAAAATCACAAAATATGCTTAAAATAACCTTGGTATTCGTGGGATGGCAGGTGCATTATGAAATGTTTTGCAAAAAATTCTAATTTGTGCAATGTGCGTGACTGCTGACCCCACACAGCCCCAAAAAACAGCTGTGAAGCTACACATTTGGCCAAGACATTAAGAAACAACTTGTCATATCTTGCACAGCCCTGATGTTCACACCTACACCTTCAGTTTCCTAAGACTTTCCATCATGAACAACAGATTTGAATTGATTGATTTATTAAACTTGAATGACCTGAACTGAGATTCCATATATTCAAAAGCTGGTTTAAAGTTCAACAGCTAATGTATTTGTAGAGTCTCATATATTAGCAGAAGAGGATTTTCCCTTTACACACTCCCAGTGCTCACATTAGAAGTGGCTTGAATAGTAAAGGAGAAGAGGTTTGAGGTACTGACTACAGGCACACAGCAGTAAGAAAGGGAATATTGAGGAGCAAGGTCTCAATGCCACACGGAAAAAAAATCAGACCACTCCCATGACCAATTTGCTCCGCAATGTGAACGGTAAGAAACTTCTTCGTATCCAAGAGGGTGTCAGTTTGGTCAATATACCTGAGCACTGTTACAAAACAAGTGGTTTCAAGACATTCAGAAGAGCAGGATCTTTAGGTCAATAGGATATGATGACTTCAGTGTTCGGAGGCAACACAGGAAGCCTTCCCAGGCCTCACAAGAAAAAAATCCCACAACATCAGAAACCCAAGATCTGAATTTATAAACTGTTTGTACCACCCCTTGGTTATCTGCAAGGTTGTGAAGTACATGGCTCTACTACAAACGTCACTATTGCCCCTACAAAATCAATGTATTACTTTGCTTGTTGTCATTAAAGTTAGATGCAGAACTGTAGAATCAACAATGAAATCAACAACGAAAAGTCAACACTGACTTTTTTTATTGTCTGATGTTTAAGCTACTGCCATTCAAAACGTTAATCTCCAGGGATAATTTCAATGATTAAATAAGGCATCAAATGTGAACATCTGATAAAAAGTCAGGAATACCTTCTCCATGATTTTAGTAACTTGCTGCTTTTGAATACTGTGCTTAGATTTTTTTAAACTACAAGCAACAGAGCAAATATGTAATTCTGCTTCCAAACATAGACTGAGTAATATTGCTGTCAGTAACAGCGGTATTTTTTTCCCAGGGAATAATTTTTATACTTAATTTTGCTATATTCTTTGGAATTCTTGGGCACATTGAAGAATAAAAGCAGTATTGCTTGTCTACATGGCTGATTTCCTAACTGTGCTTTAGTTTCGTTTAAACTTCAAGGGACCTAGACATACAAGTGCTTAGAAGAATAATAATCTAGGTTTTAGCATTAGTAATTGCAAAAGGAAATCATGAATATAAATATTTACTTCAATTTAAGTTGGCAAAAAAAGCAAAACAGAATAATTATGTGTATTCCTTTCATGTACAAGTATTTTATATTTTTTCTTACAAGCAACAGAGATTACTAACGTGAATGTGATATTAGATAGTCTCATAACTCCTTTCTTACAGTTAAAAATCCCACTATTTCCGTCTGTCTTTAAAATAGCCTAGTCAAGATATGTACTTTGCCTAGGATTTTAAATAATATTTGTAAGACAAATTTCTTTTTTAAATCTACCCTCACATTCAGGTTCTTATCTGCTTTATTAAACACATTGTTCAGACTGAATATTACTGGTTACAGAGGAACACTGCAGAAAGTTGTAAAAATAATAGGCAACATACTAGTTTCAGTATTATATTGATATTCTTTAGTTTATGGATATAATAAAAAACTCGACATTTCAGCTTTTAAAAATGTTTTCGTTTTCCACTGCTTGTTGAACAACTTGTTCCATCATGCACAGAGAAGTAACAGCAGTAGTGGAGTAGCAGCCCTTGAAGGCCATGCTCATGGCAGACCCTGAAATTCACACTGTTCATTACTTGATCTGCCCTAGCATTATGCATCCAGAGATCTTCTGATTTCCATGACTAAGAGACAATCCCATCCTCATGTGGTCTCTCTTTATGTATTTTAAAAAGTTTACCTACTATTTTTACTTGACTGCATTTACATACACCTATATCTCAAAATAAGTGTTTCCTTAAAGACAGTTTGTATTTGACCAATTTAACTTTCAGAAACATAAGGTTTGTCAGAAATGCATGTCGAACCATTGGGATTCAAACTATTCAGGACTCTAGATACATTTGTTTTGAAGACCAGTGCAAACCCTACTGTTGGGGTGGTTAAGATCACCTAGCAAAAATACAAACACAGTATGTCATTATCAGCATCCAAGAAGCATCACAAGCAGTAGAATAAAGAGAGAAATTTTAAATAGGCAACCATGACAAGTATTTTTGTACTACATGTTCGTTCAGGGTTTCACAGTTACTATCTTTGATAGTGTTTTTCACGTTATTGTGCTCAATGTAATTAACTGTAACAGAATACGACAGGACTCTACCATTAAATAAAGCTGGCATCGCTTCCAGAGGAAATGGTTTAAACACAAACAACCACCACCTTACAAAGACATGTTTGTTTTAATACCAGGTTACATCATACCAGCAGATATGTAGAAATCAACCTTCAGTTTTTCTTTTTAACCCAGTGTCACTATTACTTTGTACTTCACAGTCCTGAAAAATAAACAAACCAACCCCTCTCCCTACTACTGCTTGTGTAAATATTGTGCTTTGAAACAATAACTCGAGCCCACAGCAGAGTCAAGGGCAGCTAAAGAAATTTTCTGCAGACTCCATCATGATTTGGTTCTTGATTTAGATGTGGTTTTCCCTTTGCGGAAGGGAGCAAGGGGCTACAAGGATATGTGATTGAAAGTATTTAAAGCAATTTCTTGTTGAGTCCCTACTTCATACTTCTAAAAATAATCTTTATCTGAAAAAGAAAAGCCAGCAGCTCCCAGTGTAGCATTACTGTGTTTAGTTAAAACTTTGGCCAGCTAGCAGCACACTAGTGTAACTGCATCCTGAGCCCAGCACACTCTGCAGCATGAGAGTGTGGGAGTTCTGGTTTACTGCACTTCACTAAAAGCTGATGAGGACTCCTCTTTTTGACACCAGCCTGAACGAAGACATTACTTTTAAACAACCATTAAAAGTTTCAAGGTTTCTCTTGTTATCTCAGCAAGTGGTGAGTGTAACCACTTTCTCTATTTACAGGGATAAAGGTCTATATATGAGACATATTTCTACAATTCATTGTACTGAACTTGTTTACCTTTTCATTACTTGATCAAAGAAGGCATCCAAATTGTATTTGTTCTCAGAATAAACTACAAACATTAAATGTAGCCACAAATGTCACTGCTTTACCAGGATTCCTTATTTAATTCTATTAGATACAACTATTCACACTTTCAAACAAGATTGCCCTCTTTATTAACTTACACTGCCAGCCTTTACAAAGGGAAGACATAAGAAAATATGTCAGAGCAGAACAATTAAAAATACAAGACTATCTCAAAAGACAGAAGGGTAGGGCAATGGCAAGCTGCACTTCAGAGAAAACAACTGTGAAATCATACATCAGTGATATTTTTGCTACTTTACCATTTTTATACACCGAATTGGGACTATTTCAAAACAGCTTCTCAACAGACCAAGGCAGATTCACACTAATAACCTCTTGCTTCTCTGTCAAATACACACACTACGAAGCACTGACCTGTCTCCAAGATGTTGTTTCAAGCTACTGCCCATTACACAAATTAGGATCTTCCTAACCAACAGCTTTTTGATTGTAAGAAGACACACAGGATATCAGGACTTAAACTCCATTTTATTTTCTTAGTCATGATGATAAATATAATATAAACAATTACTGTTTGTGCTCAGAAATAGAACTTCCTTTTCAAAGCAGTGTATTGAACCTAAAAAGTTAGGTTTTTGAGGAAAGAGAAAACTAGATATGCGACCTCCCATGAAAAGAATTAGCACAGCAAATATATGTTACGTACTCCTGAATAAATAAGAATACTAACAGAGATTACATGGCAATGTAATTACAATGTGCATGTGTCACATTCTCCTACTCCATAATGTAGATTCCCTCAAGAAAAATTTCATACAACCCTAACTGTACATAGAAAGATTTTAACAACTATTGTTAAAGCAGATGTCTGGTTTTACAAGTAAGAGTTTGTACTCCAGACACTTACGCTAATTAAAATGTATTTTTATAAAACATTGTTCTACCCCTTACCCTTGAAGCAGGTGATAGGTCTCATTTAATAGGTTGACCATTTTAGCAGGGCAAGAAATTGCTTATACAACTCTCCAATTAATTTAATATAGTGAGGAGTTGTATATACTTTTGCTGCTTATTTTTCACAAAATCAGAATTAATGAAAGAACCATATACAACAACCACATTTCAGGCTCCTCTTCTTCAAAAAAAGAAACCATTAACAAGGACAACAATTACTTGTCAAGGATGCATCCATCAAACTTCTCATAAATTAAGTCAGAAGAGATAACCTACAACCCACTAAGAAAAAAACTTACTTGGCTACAAACGCTGCCTTTGTGTTCAAAAAAAGCAGCATTTCAAATGACTACACAAAGAACAGAAACTATCAGTTGGTTTGCTGATGAGGTTTCTCTGTGGGACATACTCTCTTTATAGCCTTTCATCAAACACCATAGAAGCTGGAAGCATGCTGGTATCTCTGAGATCTCACCAGCTTGAGAACACAAAGAATCTCTGTAGAGATAAAGGAAGAGTCTGGATCAATCAAGCTTTTACAAACTATCTATTCTGAGTCAGTCAATCTTCTCAAGAAACTGAGAAATGTATCTGGAAAGACATAGTTTTTAATAAATCGAACAGAATCAAAACAGGAACACTCATTCTGATGAATTCAAAATAAGACTCATGTCCTTGGAAACAAAATTCCTATCTACTCTAAAAGGCAGCCTTACAGATCATTTAATATAAAATTATTCAGTTTACCAGTGACAGCACTATTTCTAGGTATAAATTTCTACAGGCACCAGATTCACACAGATTTGCATTTCAAGACAAACTCTACTTTCTGTAGGTCTTAAGGTTCAGGCTTACTTGCTTTTACTTTGAAATTATCCTGCAAAAAGAACCTGGTGTTTCTAAGCCCATGACAGAGGACACCCTACAACAGTAACAACAGAAACAACTGCATAGGTTACAACGTGCTATGCACTTTAATGTTAAAACAGGGATCATGCGTTTAAAAATTTGGGATGATTCAAACATTTTAATCTGATTTTCATCTCAGATGCACATAGGAAAGCTGTAGCACCTCAGAAGTCAAAGGCATACCAACATTCAAACTGACCTTTCACTGCAACCACTGCGTATTTGTTACCAAGTGCATGAGGGGGAGGAGAGCAATCTTCAAAGGGTAGAATGAAAAGAAGAAATCGAGATGTGGACTTGGGTGTTTTTTGCCATTAGAAAGAGTCCGTCATAAAGCAACAGTTGTAAAGCTAGAACTTTCACAAAGTTTCTCCATAGCAAAAGCTACTATGTCTCCCATGACATTAGGAAGTTATTACAGGGAAGTGGAGGTATAATGGCAAGGTACTAAGGTCTCTCTTATAGCCAATGCTTTCTCTGAGGGAAGGTAAACTTTTGCTTTCCTGAAAGGTTTATACAATACCCACTCAAACCTGCCACTAGTCAGAGGTGTTTTTATTAAGACAATCACTGAATATAGGAAGCCAGGGAATTTTTTTTTTTATTTGTTGTTAAAGTAGAGCAGTTGTAACAAAACCCAACCAAACTTAAACACCCGCCCCCACCTTGGCTAGTACCAAAGTAGTATGGAAATAAAAATAGTTCCTTTAGAATTAAAAACTTTGTTTCACCTCTGTATCACATTATTTTCCTTCATCACGTTTGCATGCTCTGCTTTGACACGCAGAGAAAGTATATGCCAAGATTGATTAATGAGAAAAGCAGAACAGTTAAAGCACTGGTTAGCACAGCGGAAGGATCTTAAGGTGTAACCTAGTGTGGGAGAAATGGTGAAGGAACAGCCCTGACAGGGGTGTTAGGGTCTTCTACTCATTCTTCAGGTGAAACAAAACAGACCCATGCTTTTCTGGAAACCTTTACAGGGAGGGATTTTTATCATTTTGTCAAAACTTTATGTGACCAGAGATGCCTTTACTTGGTCACCATAGAAACGAGGACAGAGTGTTTTCATCCAAGACAGCTGAAGAGAACTATCAGAGACTCAGGTCCGAATGCTTCCACTGAGATACTTAAACTGTTCCACAGCAGCCCCTTTAAAGCCAAGTTTTTAGTACGTACACATACGGATATACATACGCATATGTATGAACTTCTTTTTGTTAGGTCACCAAGAAGAATACAGAGTAAGAAACATTTTGAAACAGCAAGCTTTTCAATTTTCAGAGCAGTTCAAAATATAATATGGTTCATAATGTTCACATTTTGTATGACTAAGCAAAGTGATGCACTAGGGTCAGCATACATGCTTTGAAAACACATGGTGTTCAGCTTTGCGTTTGTTTCACCGTAAACTGGTTTTGTGAAATCTAGGCTAAAATACAGCCACTTTTACTGTACAGTCTTACAGCCGTCACTCAAACACATTCCAAACAATAGGCATACCGTACTGTTATACAGTGGCAGGAAGGAAATATTAAAAGGATTAGGGATAAACAAGAAAAATGATTACCTAGCTGAAGCAGTCAGACAGACAGGGATCGATATCGGAATGCAAAATACCCAAAAGGATTTTGAAGAATCAAAAGGACAGTTATAGTAGATTAAAAAATGAGATTACCTTACACATACAATATACACAGTACTGTATACGGATGAACTGCTACAAAAAAAAGGAACTAGAGCCTGACCTTTTACCTAAAACTGAACTTTAGTTTAAAAAACAGGATGGATTTTAAACTATTTTTGCTTCACTTTCCAGCATCCTGAGACTGTGGATTTTATGTACTACACAGTAGAGTAATCTGTCTCACCCATATTACAGTCTAATCTTCTTGCAATGTAAGAGCAACAGCCTGCAACTAACCTGAGTTGAAAGAGTCACACACAAAAACACAGTCAGGCAGAAGTTTTACTAACTACGCACTTGTCGATACATGTATCTTTGCATCGCAGTAGTCACTATGGATTTGCCAAAGATCTTTTGTTTCAAGGACCAAATAACCAAGGACAAGGATTATGCCACTCAAAACAGGTAGGGTCAAGAAAGATAACAATCCCATCTGGATAGCAAAGCTATTAGGACATTATAATTCCATTTTCTGAACTTTATTCCTTTCCTGCACTGCAAATATTAAAAAGGTGCTAATTCAAAACCAAACACACCCCAGAACTGCAACTGAGCCTTAACCAAAGCAAGACTCAGTGATGATTTATCAGATGTCAGGCACCCTGCATCTAAATGCAAATCCAAGTTCTATGTAACCAAAGTTTTTTGTGGCAAGTAGTTGCATTTGGGTTCAAATCTCCCCAGCCAAAAGTATTTCTCCATGAGGCTTCAAAGGGGTCCTGGTCTGGAAACCTCAAAAATAGCTTTCCTTTTCTTCGACCTCATTTAAAACCTGCTTTCAACAGATATATTAATAATTTTTCATATAAATTAACAGCCTGATACCAACAAGTCAATCCAAATCTAAGGTAGGTAACATCAGCCTTCTGACAGAACCGTACACGCAGAGGAACATGAGCCCAGTGCGCTGCACAGAGGACTGGGGGAGGTGTGCCATCCCAGGGCAGGATCCATGTCCATGGGTAACTGCACTGCTTTCAATAGCAAGAAAGCACATTTAAACTTCAGTACTGAAAATCCTTCAAATGTCAGATGGCAAGATGAGCAGGTAGGAGGCACCTGTAGTCAAATTTACTGCTCGGTTGCCTCCATTGTTAAAAGAAATAAAGAAATATGTTTTCAATACTGTAATGACTGGAGTAACGTTTTACACTGTTATTTATGTAAGAGAGCCCATTATTTCAGATGAATGATAACACTCCTACTATTGGTCAATCTTTATATTGGAAAATCACTTGAAATTTCTAAAGTAAGAAAGAGTATGTGAACAGTAGTGAGGTGGCCTTAACTCCAGAGTCAAGACTTCGAAGAATGCCAAAACATTTTGGAAGTAAACCAAATATGAAGGCACTATATTTGCAACCAGTATACGCGAAATACACTGCAACGACTTATAAAAACATGCACCAATAATAAATTTAACTAAAGCAGAACGTATTCTTTATTGTAATTGTATCAGCAGCTGCAAACCAAAGGTAATGCTGAATGTATACCGAAGTGATAAAGCACAAATGTGCGGAACAATTCTCCTTAATATCGCTTAAGAAAAATACAAGCTAGCTGACATCTGAAGAAACAATCACAAGTATTCACTGAAGGAGAGGTACTTTAGCATACACCTTGATGTGACAGGGAGAAAGGGATTTGAACCTGAGCACGTAACTTACACCCCACAAAGGGCAAGCACCTCTGGAGGCAGCTCTGGGTGTAAGGAGTATCAACTACGTGCCATACCACACAATCACAATCACACCGTAAGTATGACTCTCAAATCACTGTTTGCTTCCTAATCAAAGTCTGAAAACATAACAAGGACACAGAAAACACTGCAATTTGCAATAAATACAACAATCAAAATACATAAGTGATTTTACATAGAAATGAGAATTCACATATGTAAGAAATTAGCAACGGGGATAAAACTCAACAGCAAGAACAGCAATTAGTTTTCTGGAGCTAGATGAAAAAAAGCAACGGAGGTGTAAAAATTGACTTAGAAGTGAGGGGTTTGATATTCAAAGGAGCACAATTTTGTTATTAATGAAATTGAGTCAAATCCAGCCTGCCCTTCAGTGTTTTGTTAAGGTAATAAAAATAAATTTCAGACATGTGCTTTCTTCTAAGTTCTCTGATCTTTGCTGTTAAAAAAAACAAAAAAACCCCAAACAAAACAACAAAACACTAAATAAAAAAAACCTAAACCTAAACCCACACAGAATAAAATGAGGACTTAAATGCCTTAAGATACTTCTGGCAAGTAAACTCCATTATGCAAACTAGCTTCCCTACCTATTATGTTCAAAAGACCTCTCTGTTTGTCAGTGGCTTAGCCCTGTATTTCTTAAATTCTTTGACAAAAACACTCAAGATGCATAACATCAGAAAAATCAACCCTATTCCTTTTCATTCTACTAACCCATGATACCATAGGTATCAAAGTACGAAGAGAGGCATAGGTTTCTTCTTTTAGGCAAACAGAAGCTGACTGCTTCCAATGGAGAAGGTCAATGCCCAAGTGTTTCAAGACATTTCTCCAAGTGCTATGCTTCATTTCTCAACTTCTCTGGATTGCCGCCTTCCTATGTTCTTCCAAATAGCCTCTCTGAATCTAGAATTTAAATGCAATTCTATATAATAAGATTTTCTGTATTTCCAAAGATCTTCCTGAATACTCACTAGTTCCTTTAAAAAAAAAAAAAATTGTTAAATTTGTCTCTCTAGAATGAATTTTAATACCAACTACTATAGCTATTACTTTCCAATTCATCAATTATCAAACCCACACCAACATACTGTACAAAATTTCTATGCCTTACTTTGGACAACAGTAAAAGAGCTCTAGCTATAATAAGAAATATGACAGCAACACAAAAGTGGCTATTACAATTTTGGGGGGTACCTACAATGACACAGTGACTTCTTCTGTAAAAATACTGGGATCTTGTAGTGAAGAGATTCTAAGATATTTTTGCTAAGTTTCCAATTACAAGAAAAACTGTCAGCATCAAAGAATTTATTACACAGCTCATTCCTCCAATAAACATAGATATGGGTTTTTACAAGATTTATTTTTGCAAAGAAATTACACTAAAAACTCTACATAAGAGCATTTCACTGAATCGAGATGGTGGATATTCCAAATAAAATACTACCTTTTCTCCAAAGAAAAAATTCTTCTAATGCACTGACTCATTAGAAGCAACATATCAGACAACTAAGTTGTAAAAAAAAAGTGGTTCTTACACTAGAGGCAATTTCTCATACTCCATGTAAAAATATAGAATATTTGAAACATAGATATAGGCTGTCTTGACTCTAAAGAACATATGCATTAGGAAAAATAAAATTAAATAAAAGCAATTAAACATGACAATTTATTTTGTTAAATTCCAAGTCCCTGCTTGAAGCAGCAGCTTGGATGGGTTTTTGGTTTTTTTTAAATAACTATCAAACAAATGCAAAAAAAATATTGTTGGAAAAAAATCAAAGGACAGAACAAAGCATATACAATTTTAATTTTAGACTAAGATCTATGCAATTTAAGCTTGAGAACACATCTGTCCAAGCCTTTGCAGAAAACCTTCTGAGAACTGGTTAGAAAAATAAACAGATAACTGGAAATTTGAGAACATCTTATACTCCTGCTTCCAAACTACAGCAGTATTCAAACCAGAAATACACAGTGAGGGGAGGCAAAAACCCACACAACCAAAACATACACCCTCCTTCCCCCGCCCCATAGCATAGTCACATGCACACATGTATTTATAACTGGCCCTCAAACAGACTGAAGATAAGGAATCAGAGCATGGGAAGGGCAAATGAGGTGCTCCATTCTGCAGTACCACCATACGAAGGCCAGTGTAACAAGCCAGACTGCTTTTCAACACAAACTGAGAGCCACGCAATATCCACATCCTTTACTCCTCACATAGTCACTGAACAGGTGCCTGCACAGGGCTATTCAGTTGCATAAATAAAATAGACAATATCAACTAAACACAGCTTCATGTCCATCATACATTAAATGCTACTATATATCACACCACCCCATCGCAGCATCCCTTATTCCACCTGACAACAGCACCATCCCACAGAGGGAATTAAATGTCAAAACTACAAAAAAGCAGAAAGTGAGAGCTTACACAGCACTGCGCTGCTGTTAACACCAGTACAAGGATTTTGCTGACTGCAGTAGTCATTAAACTTGGACCCCTCTATTTCAAGCTGGATGAATACCAACACCTTTTATTACAAACAAAAGGCAGCAGGGTCTGGAAAAAGACCAACAATCCTATGCCAGATATATAAAAATAATCTCTCAATTTCAGAATAATGTTGGCTGCGACATTCTTTAATTAGATTCAGTTTCTGATCTCATTTGAAGCATACAGTTGAGAACTAGCTAGAAAGCTCGTTTCCAACAGCAGCTTAAGGGAGAACGAGCTAGAAGAGTGCCAAGTGTGGTAACCCATTTTTCCTCAAGTGTATTGTTTGGATTCACTTTTTTTTAGCAGAATATCAAAGTAGAAGGATATCACAAATTCCCTGGCTCAGAGATTTATTCTGTTTCTTTACCTCGTGCTTTTCTTTGTCGTCTTCGTTGTCCTTTCTTCTTAAGTTATCCACTTACTGTTCATGCCCTCTTTAAACTGAAACCCAAAACTACATGCTTCACATCTTCTCTGACCTTTTGTCTTTCTTACTATACATCTCTATTGGTACAATATACAGCTACATGCTTGGTTTGTGTAACAATCTACCTCAATATAAAAATATTATTTTCTCTTAAACACCAAAGAAAAGCCTATTTGTGGCCTTTTGCATATCACCTTCCATGGCACAACTGGAAAAAGAAAAAAATCCTAAGATATTCGGATGCAGGAGTATTTATTTAGCATAGTTTCTTAGGATGGTTTCACTAAACCTTGAATGCAGAGTTAATTTACATGCACTAAAATGCAGGTTACATACCTCTGTGGAACATTATGCACAGTGACAGAACTTACTGCCAGGAAACCAGAGATAAGGTTGCACTTTATAAGTGAAGTAAATTAGTATTATTTCCAGCAAGATTCCCACAACAGCACTCCGTGCATAGGTTTGGGATTCAGCCATACCCAATGCCATTTTTAGATCAAAATTTGTGCAGTGCATGGCTCAGGAATCTGACACAATAAGTGTACATTAAGCCTACATTTAAGTTTGCAGCAAACATACTTGTTTGTAGAGCATAAGGTTCTGTCATCAGAGACGAAGCACAACAGCTTTATTAATAAATTGCTCACATTTGTAAGTAGCACCTAAACCAAAAAACGTGATGTTAGCATCTCCAAAACAGGAGAGCCATCAATGATCACAGAATCATAGAATACTTACTTTGGGTTGGAAGGGAAATTTAAAGGCCATCATTGTAGCTGATGACCTAACAGACTCCTCACCTAACCTGGAAAAAACTCTACAAGAAGGGTGGTGGCAACAGCAGTTTTGAACGATAACCACCCAGAACCCAGAGGAAGTCACTGCCTCTGAACAGGCTCATGTTACAGCCATCCTACCTCCTAACCACACTCTGGGAAGCAACACAAGCGGGAAGACAGAACTTTAATTGACCAGAACTTTAATAGTTGTCATCAAAGCAATTCTATTGCTCAAACGAGACTAATAAAAAATGGAAGAATAAATAAATAGAGGTTACTAGGAAACACTAGGAAATTATATCTCTAAAAATGCAGTGACCCTTACAACAAAGATACTGCACTAATAATATAAACTCATGCCATACATTTAAGAAATCTAAAGGCTGAGAATATATTCCTTCGTACAGGCCATGATGAGAACTGGCATTGCAGTTCTGTTGCTCCCTGGAAGTGTTCAAGGCCAGGCTGGAGGAGGCTTTGAGCAACCTGGTCTAGGGGAAGGTGTCCCTGCCCATGGCAGGGGGGTTGGAACTAAATGGTCTTTAAGGTCCCTTCCAACCCAAACCATTCTGTGATTCTGTGACTTTAAGTCAGCAAAGACTGAACAGTGCTAACCAGGAAAGCCTATTGACGTCCAACAAGATAACAGAAGAAAGCAAAAGCTACTAAACAGTTTTACAGAATACCATAGACACTGATGCTTATGCATCTCAAAGCAGAGTGAAACTACTTTAAACACAACTGTTTTCATTGGTTTTCCTCATTTGGATGGAAAGAGACACCAGTGAATAAAAACTAATATTGGTACATGATGATGATCTCGCATGTCACTCCAGTTAACTCCACAGTACACCTCAGTGAGCAGCAGTCCTCACAGTCTACTGAACCATCAGCAATGAGGGAAATAAGAATGAAAAATATTTCTTTATACACAAAACCAGATCTTTAGTTAAAGCAGTTGTAGGTGTTAATTGTTAATGAAGGGGTTATTAATGAGGTGAGTTTTAGAGGAGATTTTTCATTAGCACAACTCAAAATGCACATTTTTATTTTTCAACAAAAAGATGAAGTTGCATAACAACCACCTAGTATTACTGCTGACAGTCAAACAATTCTTCTCTCATCTTTCCACCTATTTATGCAATTAATGTATTTTCTCAGTGTAGAATAAATACTTGCTTTCATGGAAATCTGGATCAGAACTTAAGCTTTAGCAAAAATCTGCAATATAAGTATGCAGGAAAGACAAGATTATGGAATATTTTTATGTCAATAACTGTAAAATAAGATGCAAATGTGTCAACTCTGTCACCTGTGAAGCATGCCTTCAGAATCTCAACAACATAAAAAGAAAGAATAATTGAAATAACAGGAAAAAAAGTTAGAAATTTTACTCTACATTTCTTCCCACACACATACCCTCCCCATACACGGTGTCCCATTAATGACTTGGGTGAATCCTTAACAGGAAGGAAAGCTATTAAGTGTAATAAATCTTTCACATACTTAACTTGCAGTACTGATCCTAACCTTATGCTTGACCCACCTAATGTGCTGTGAAGCAGCTTTTTAAATATCACCTTTAACATGCTGACCTTCTCCCATTTCACATAATTTTATTGGCTCATATCTCAAGATATTTTAGAGTAGCATTTAAGCACCAACTATTTCAGAAAAAAGGTAAAAAAAATAAATTGTCATCATCACATTTTAGCCACAATTTCTATTATGATACAAAATAACCAAAACTTGGATTGCACATAAAAATGAACAGTAGAACTAGCTTAAATAATCTGTAAATGCATAATTTAAGAAATATGTAAATATTCTCTTGTGGAAATAAATTATTTATCTAGCAAGAAACAAGAACAAATCTGTAGTTAGCATAAATTTCCTTAGATGCTTGACTTTGTAAACAGGGGCTTCAGAATACTTGTGTGAACTTACACTGTCTTATGCCCTGCATATTAAAATGTGATAACCAAAAGTACTGACTACAACCCAGCCCTCCACACCACCCCCCCAAAAAAAAACACCAAAAAAACCCAAGAGAACAAACCCCCCAACAACACAAAAACCCCTAACAAAACAAAAAATCCACTCCTCCAACTAAATAACTTAAAAATGCATCACAAGAGACAAAACCAGACTGAAAGAACAGAGGCACGTATAAGTAAGCACACAAACAGACACCCAATAGACATGATGCTCCAACAGACAGAAAATTCCAAAGAATATCTGAAAACATTATACAGCTGCTGGAAGATCTGAATACCCAAGGAAAAAAATGCACAAGTTTTTCTTCAGTAGAAAAACTATCAGAGCAACTTCCTTGTAGAGACTCAGCTGAAGAAAAGATAACAAAGTACCATCACTTTAATATTCATTAATTGGTCACTGGCTAGTACTTGTGAGATGGTGTTTTGCAAAGAATCTTCAGTTTACCAAGTTTTAGTTAGTTAAGATACAGACTAAAACAAAGTATGATTTATTAATTTTTCTTCTTTTAATTAAGCCCTAAACCCTAGTCTATATATCCATGATGCAGTTAGTTTGTTAGAAGCACATCATACTGACTGGAATAAAGCAAGAACGGAAGAAAACACACTTTGGTTAATCTTTCATAAACATTTTATTCTTCATAAACATTTTATTCAGAAGGCAGATGTTTCAAAGGCCAGGTAGAAGAGCCAACCCAGAACAGTGAGCTCTATGGAATAAATTTTCAAGCTGTCCTCAATGCATCCTAAGAATGAAGATTCAGATACAAGATAAAGGCAGCAGCTAAAGCAAACACAGTAAGAATTGGGTAAAGTATTAATGTCTCAGAAGCTATCTGTTCCAACTGACATAATATACAGAAAGAGAAAAAATAGAGCACAAGACCCTTGTGAGACTTCTGCCAGAGAGTAAAAAACAACTCAGGATGGCCCCTAGTCTCTCTCATTATTATTCATTATTGGCCTATATTTTCCATCAACAGAAATAACCTTGGTCATTCATCAAGGGGATCAGTAATTCTACAAGGCAAGTTTTCCAATTAGAAATCTTCATGTTCAGCACAACAGCATTACAGGGTCACCAAGTCTCCTTGAGAAAGGACTATTTTATTTCTAAACACAAACCTCAATAATGATACTAGCAACCTTCACTTGTCTATGTTGACCGCAATGAGAAACAAGAATATGTAACAGGCAAACCACAAACTTGGGCTCCAGTACACTGATGTGAAGCTTGTGCTCTTCCGTGTACATTCTGAGCTCTTTAAATTTCCATTCTGAGCTTCCGTATCTATAAATAAGACATCCATAGATGAGGGAAATATCAAGGGTTTCGTCTACAAATATTTCTCCACGTGACATTAATAGAGAGAATATCAGACTTCTCTTGGAACAGATACACAGGAATACGTATCATAACAATAAACTGTTCAAGGCCACAACAGCACACATCACATATATTGTCTTGCATATGCTGCTTTGTAAATACATCACTAAAACACTCCTCAAGGGCTCTCAAGAATGATGAGTGTTAAGTAAAATTTCTGGCCGTTATCCCCAAGGCAAGCCATTTCAGCACTTCCAAGACAAGTCTGAGTCCCTCCACCACTTCTGGTGACGGTCTATCCTTTCTGAGTCTGCCAACCACAGAGAAATTACAGCCCAAAAGAACACCTTGAGGTCACCAGGTCCCATCCCCTATGCAGAGAAGGACTGATGCTAGATCAGACGCTCAGGTCCAGGTGAGGTCAGATGACCCCAAGGATGGCAATTCTATCCCCTCTCTGGGAAGCCTGTCCCTCTGTTTGACCACCCTCACAAAGCACCTCCCAATATCTAACTGGAATGTTCCCTGTTGCAGCTGAAGCCCGATGCTTCTCATTCTTCCACCAACCTGGAGTTGCACCTAGTTCCATCTTCTCTGTAACCAAGTGGGAGGCAGCAATAAAGTCCCTTCTGCTCCTTCCTTTTCTTCAGGCTGAACAAAACCCCTTCTCCCTGCAGACTGTGCTCCCTAGTCTCTTACTCAAGCACCCTTCTGGTATTAGGGATCCCAAAACTGGGCATGCTCCCTGAGAAGAGGTCTGACCAGCACTGACAAGAAGGTAGGGGTGTCTCCAACTATGGCTCTGCAGGCTGGGCTCCTGCACAGGCAGCCAGGCGTGCAGTTGGCTGCCTTCACTGAAGGGTACACTGCCGACCCACGTTCCACGTGCTACACCATCAGTCACAGTAAGTCATCATTCCTGCGCCTGTGACAGCTGAGCTTTTCCCTGCTGAAGTTTTTATCAGGGCAGAAATTTCTACGATTAGTAACATATAGCCCCCAGTGTGACCTTTTCTTTATTAGTAAAACAATTTTGGGTAAGTTTCCCATCCCATCGTTGGCTTCTACAGCCCAGCAAGCCTGATAGACACTCCAAAACCCTATTATTTTCTTCTGAAGCTACGTGTCTATGACCAAAATATATGATAAGACAAGCTTAAAGATACATTTTTTTTTAATCTTGGATTCAGTTGTTATCCCCACTCTCCTTCATTTTTCTCCTGAAGCCATTCAAACATTCAGCAGTAGCACATTCTTCTATGTACTGCAAAAAGAGAAATTAATTTTGTCCATGAAGTACTACTGCAGTGGGGAATTTACATTCTCCTCATTTCAACTTCACCTGTAGTAGTCAAATTCTGAATAAGCAAGAGGATATTTTCAGAATAGTAGACTTGGCTTACTGCTGTATTCATAGGGAAGCATTTACTACTTTTGTTAGAACTTGGGCTATGAAGGAAACAATTCTGCCTACCATTTTGTCACCCAGCCTTCACAGTTTTGATATGCAATATAATCTCTACATCATAAACCCTGTTCTGCTCTTGATCTAAATATTAGCTCAGGACTCGGTTTAATTTGTTAGCTAAGAGAGCTATATGGACACTAATGTGCAAATAAGCTTTCTGCTAGAGTTAACATACATTCTTCAATAATTTACTGACCTGTTTTGATCTAAGGGGATAGTGCCAGAAGCACTAGGATGAGTTATGACAACCTTCCATCTCAATGTTTCTATTTCTAGTCCCCGAGCATGGGGTGGAGGGGGGTGTGCTGGGGGAGTATCTGTATTGAGTAACAACTGAGCAGAAACAATAGTGCTCTTCCCCAGCCATCTCCATGGGAAGTTTGCCCCAAAATATGTAATATAACCTTAAGTTATCCTGGAACCTCCTCTGCTTCCAGGCAAAAACCCAGGACCTAAGAGGCTGGCATGGTCCAAGAGTAGTTACCTCCTCCACCTTCACTCACCCAGCGCAGCCCCTCTTCAGATGCACGTTCTTGTCCAGACAAGTCTGAAAGACTGCAGCCTTGCTCACACAGGTCAAGTAGAAGGCATGTCCCAACATACAACAAAGGTTGTTCAATACAACAGGTTACATTCTTCCATCTAAACACACCCACCTCTACTAACAACCACCATTCGGCTATCAGAAATGTGCGATGTCACTGAGTGATAGGTTTACCACATGTATTGTGTGGACAAATATCCAATCAGGATGACCACACAGACTAACTAAACAGACAGGTATTATTTACACCTACATTATGTTTAACTACATACATGACTGACCTACAGTAATTTTCTGTTTTCCTATAAGAACTCAACATAAATGAGCAAGACTTCCCATAAGAAATCATTTCCACTTACTCTACAAAAGCACCCACCTTCAAAAAAAGACTTGGTTGCGATGAACACTGAAATAAAACAGACTTTCATGCCCACGGTCACAGCTCTGTTTGCCCTGTAATACCAGGCCCACCAATTCTCCAAAAGTGGCTACAGTTCATTATTACAAAACATAGCAGTGCAGTAATGATGTGAAAATAAAGGGAATAAAGCTTCACCGTAGCCAACAGCAAGTGGGCAATGTATGTAATGCCACCATGGCTCAGATGCTATAGTTACATCACTTGTGTGTGATGTTCAAAACAACTATCATGTTACAGTGAAATCAAAACAATGATCAATAGATCATTACAAGTGGTGCAAAATGAAAATTCATAGAATCACAGAATGG